>NC_056748.1:1025832998-1026132998 GCF_019279795.1 Protopterus annectens | reverse complement strand
ACTGAATGTGATCAGTAGATCTCCAGGATGGACAAAATGGACAGGTGATCCAGGAGTCACTTTATGCTTCAGCTGGGAGCTAGTCATTAAAAATTCTGAGCTCTGCCCTTTGGTCTCACTACAACCCCCAGTGTGTTCACCAAATGCATGGCAGTAATCACGGCCCACTTGAGGCATCTAGGATTCTGGGTGTTTCTGTACTTGGACAACTGGCTCCTGACCACCACCACCAGGCATCTACTAACCAAAGCAAGAAACACCACCATCCACCTTTGCTCTCAATTAGGCATTACAATAAACTTTGAAAAGTCTGCCTTGTTGCCATCACAACATATTGTATTTATAGGAGCAGACTTACTAGAGAAATGGTAGCCAAACTTCCTCCGGACAGGATACAAACCCTATGCCAACAAGTAGAAAACATCCTTACAAAGAAGAAAGTACAAGCGAAACTTATTCTAAAGATCTTGGGTACCATGGCGGCAGTGATGACCTTGGTACCTCTCGCACGCTTACACGTGAGATTTCTCCAGTAGTTACTTCGCAAGCTTACATGTGAGAGTTCTCCAGTAGTTACTTCGCACTCTTACATGTGAGAGTTCTCCAATGGTTACTTTTCACCCAATGGTCCATGCAGAAGTTACCCATGTCCCACAAGATTATCATAACTGAATCCTGCAAGAGGGACATGCGGCTTCATTCTACTCAGGTGATTTTGGGCACATTGTTCATTCCCCCACAACCAATAGCTACAGTGACCACAGACTCTTCCCAGATAGGGTGGGGGGGGGGCATTATCTGGGGAAGACTGTCCAAGGAGTTTGTCAGGAATACGAGAACCACTTGCATATCAATGTCCTAGAGATGAGAGTGGCATTGCAGGCATTCCACAACTCCCTTCCACTAGGAAAAATTGCAATCCAGACAGACAATATGTCAGTCATGTGGTATATAAACAAACAAGGAGGAACCAGCTCTTACTCCTATGCTGAGATGGTCAGAGTATGGCAGTGGGCAATTTCTTCCCAATGCTTTCTAATAGCAACACATATCCCAGGAAAATCCAACGTGATAGCAGACAAACTCAGCAGAGCTATTTTAATGCCTCACGAGTGGTCCCTGAAACAGGAAATTGTGAAATAGATTTTTCGCAAGTGGGGCCAGCCTTGCTGTGACCTTTTTGCCACGTCCATGAATGCCAAATGCAGCAGCTGCTTTGCCCTGATCCTCACTACGGGGGAGTCATCAAGGGACACACTTGTACACAATTGACCCCCGGGTCTCCTTTATGCTTTTCCTCCATTTCCCTTGATCCCCAAAGTCCTTCAGAAAGCCAGCACATTGAGAAGCAGGTTAATGCTCATTGCTCCATACTGGCTTCGTCAAATTTGATTCCCCTTCCTATGGCCTCATTTACAAGAGGATGCATGAATTCTGGACCCAGTACCAGACCTCCTGACTCATACATCAAGGACACTCCATCCCTCGGTCAAAACCCTCACCCTGACAGCTTGGCTGCTCCACTTCCACTCCTAGACACACTTCCAAATACATCTCCCGCTGTGAAACATATTCTGATCTCATCCCATAAGACGACAACTAGAAAGCTTTATGCTAGCAAATGGAAAAGGTTTTCTTGTTGGGCTCTCAACAATCACATTGATCCTTTCACAGCCCCTGTAACTTAGCAAAACTTTTCAATGAAGGTGCAGCAGCAGCTACCATATGAGTTCAATTGGCTGCTATATCAAACTACCATGTTGGAGAAATTGGATTCAGAATTATGTCCTATAGACTGTGAAAGGCATTTTTGAGAGGTACCTTTTTGTTAAGGCCCCCAGTAAAAGAATCACCAGCTCCTTGGGACCTCAATTTGGAATTGTCTACTATAATCCTTCCACCATATGAACTGGCTTCATCTTGTCATTTGAAGTTTCTAACATGGACAACAGTATTTTTGGTGGCCATCGTGTCAGCTAGGTGGGTATCAGAAATCCAAGTATTGTCTATACGTCCCCCATACTTGGTGTTCCATAAAGACAGAGTTTCCCTTAGAACTAATCCATCATTCCTCCTTAAAGTTTGTTCTCAGACTAACTTGAATCAGTCTATTGATCTACCTGTTTTCCTTCCAAACTATGGCAACAAGGCAGAATATATATTACACCAATTGGATGTACACAGGCAATTATGTTTCTACCTAGACAGAACAAAAGAATTCAGGAAATCTGATCAACTGTTCGTATCCTTTTCAGATAAAAAGAAGGGCGTCCCAATATCAAAAATCACTCTGTCAAAGAGGCTTACTGATACTATTACCTATTCATATACTTCTCAGAATAGACGACTGCCTGGGAAAATAAACAGGAGCTATTGTGACCTCATCTACCTTTCGGGCTAGGCTGCCTATGGATTCAATTTGTGCTGCAGCCACATCGGTAAAACCTCTTACGTTTATCACTCATTACAAAGTAGATTTGACCTCTTTGTGCTTTCAGGGATTCTTTTAGATCCATTGTTCTGAAGAGTTTGTTCCCTTGAGCCACCCAAGAATGAAGGTGCTGGGGACGCTGTCCCAACCAGCAAAGAATGAAGGCGAGATAGGACAACATAACCTAAAGAAGTTATGTACTCACCATAATGTTCCATGTTTGTTGTCCATCTCACCTTCATTCTTGCATCCCACCCTCCTTCCCCCATCCTTCACTCCTGAAGGATTGTATTTGGAACTCATGTTCTCCGATTCCCTTCTTTAGTCCTAGGTGGCACATGTTTATGTGAGTACTACGATATATATATATATATATATATATATATATATATATATATATATATATATATATATACTGTTACTCTGTTTAGTAACTGCAAACAAGATTTGGGTAATCTCCCTAAGCATGATGGGATAAGGTATAGCCTTGAGCCAGTGGAAGCTCTCGAGCTTTAGTATAGGCTGAGTCGAAACAGATCGGTTCCGAACCCAACCAGCAAAGAATGAAGGTGAGATGGACAACAAACATGGAACGTTATGGTGAGTACATAACTTTTTATATTAGCCAGCATTTTTTGTTTTGTCTTTAATGGCAAGTTCATCACCAGATTAAGGGGGTGACAATGGGAGGCAGGGCATTAAGAGAATAATAAAAACAATTGGAAAGTAATGCAGAGTAGTAATTATTTGGCTAACATAGTGGGCAGTTCTCCCAAATTTATTAAGTAAAAATGCCAACTTGAAATCTGTCTTATAGAGAGGAGGTGCTTACTACAGTTTCCCCACTACTCCTAAAAGTACAAATACACACACTTCCAGATTTTGCAGTCGCTGCCATTACATTGACACCGGCAAGCCTTGTTTTGTTTACAAAAGGGACCTTAAAGATACATTTGAACACTGTAAAACCATCAACATGGATGCAGCAAGGAACACCAAAAAGCATACACAAATGTGGTGTTATAAGCAATGCAATTACATTTTTAATGATATTTTCTGACGTGCATTATTAACTTCACCGTTAGATCTACTGAATACACACACACTGTACGCCTGTAAGAGTGATTCATCTGATTAAGTGCATGACCTGCAAGTAATTTTATGTTGAGAAAAGTGAGAGGTCTTCAAGAAAACATATGTATAAGCTCAAATACGACATTATGAAGAAAAATGAAAATAATGCGCTCTACAAGCATTCTTTTTCTTGTAAGAATTATAAAAAATTTTATTCTTGGTTCTGAAAGATATGCAATAAAAAAAAAAAAAAAGGGGGGACCAGTGGAGCTGAGTATTGAATATAAAGAGCTCCTCTGGAAATTGAGATTAAATGCTGGTTCACTCACTCTCCTGGTTTACATGACCACATATCCATCACAGGAGTGTTAAATTACATATAACTAATTTATACTTTTGTGGCTTAAAAAACACTCTCTAGAGTTTAGGAAATAATATAGGAACCATTTTAATGTCTTTTTTGCTTGACTCCTCACTAGTTTGATTACTTTTGTTTGAAACTGAAAAGCTTTAGGGTCATATGATATTCTAAAGTGTGTGTATGTATATATATATATATATATATATATATATATACAGCAAACTTTTATGCTCTAAATTCTGATAGTCAGTTTTATCAGTGAATACTGTAGTATTAAAAATCATTTAACCAATTCCCTTTGGATGTTAGTTGGATTTTGATGTTTAGTTTTGATTTTGCTATGCCGTTTCAGTGCCATTTTGTGAATGCTAGAAGAAATCACATTAACTACTAACAAATTGTTTTTGGCCAGTTTTTCAGCACAAATGGCTATTTTAAAGACATGGTGAACTGGTCCTAGTAAACTGTGGGTAGGCACTGGATAATATTTCAACTGAGACTGACTTTGGATTTTGTTGATTTTTAAGTTGGTCTCTTTACATGCAGCTTAATGGAAGAACTGTTTCATAGTGTTTAATGAGTAACATTCTGTAGAACTGTTTTGCATTTCTGCAACAGAAGCAGCAATTACCTTGGGGTTCTCTTGTGATGTACTGAAACTATGACTGCTGGAATTGTACCTTTACATGGCAGCTGCTGCCATCGTAGAGCTGAATAGTTTTACAAAGTTATGTTGCAGCTGCTTGTTTGGACTGACTAACTGTAAACTGATTCTTGTTGAAGGTGGTTTAACCTCGTATATCACTGCTTATGAATCTTCTGCTAAGGCTCTGATTTTCAACCTTCATCCTCACTTTTTTTTTTAAATGACCATTGATTACTAACTAGTTTTATGAGTTTGTCTATTTTTAATGCAAAAGGAATGTTTTAATTTTACTTTGACAGGGTGGGTAGACTTGTTTGAACATCCTTTTCAGCTACAACCCAGATGTGAATGCACAGTTAAGATGCATCAGAGATGAGACATTTAGTTATGGAAATGAATAGTTCAGATACAGAAATTAAGTACAGTAAGTGGTTCTACAGTAAGTAAACCCTTGTTTTTCTGATTCATTAGATTTTGCACAGCTAGTATTTTTAATATTTTGTAATGAGCAGTCACACTATTTACATACTTATGAAAAGAGAATTTCCCTTTAGGAAGGGAGAAAGTATTAAATATTTAGGTATAGAAAAGGAGGCAAAAAAGCACTTGACAGATAAATGAGATGGGGCGGAAGGTATTCCTTAGAAAATTGTTCAACTGTAATTTTTAAGTTATTCTACATTTTGTTTTCCTGAAAAGGGAATATTTTGTAGTACAAGTTTGGTGGGAAGGTGGTTCCAGTTAGCAGGGATAATTTTACTGAAGCTTTTTCCAGATGCGAGAACAAAAGGGGGGTTTGATCACGTTAATTATTGACTCCTGAGAGCACATGGGAAGGATTTGATTTGTAATTTATTTCTTGGGGATGGGCAGAAGTTTATGCAGAATTTTCAATGTAAATAATGAAGGAAAGCATGGTGGATTGTACTGCAACTGGGAAACAGTTGGGTTTCTGTAATGTAAGACGGTGATGCTCTCGATGTGGGAAGAGGTTAAGTCTACAGATGAAATTTCTAGGTGTTAGAATTTTGCTTGTATTGCAGACAGAGTGGAGGGAGATGATTGGGTGAGCATACTCTAACGTGCATATAAAACCATGTTTAGCAAGGGCCTGTCTGGCTTGGTTAGGTCATAAAAGATGGGAGTCCATGGCTTTAGTCCATGGCTTTGGGTTATGTGGAAACTACAGCAGCTAAGTAACTGTGGAGTTTAAACAACAGTGACTGGTCTGAAGTAAGGCCAAGTGCTACTCTACTGCAGAAATGTTACTGTTTGCAGGGGAAGAGGGCAGAAGAGAGTTTGTGCTGTGTACCAAAATCCAAGGAGATTATCTTCATACCTCTCATACTCTGAGCAAGAAAGCTTGACAAAGCCAAAACTAAATGGGGGAGGGAGACAAAGCCTGAAAATTAGGGACAGATTTTAAATATGGCATTAAAAACTTGGAAAATGGCTAGAATACAATATGGTACATTAGCATGCATTTTTGATGCTCAACTTTGTCATTATTTAATGACTTCAGTCCTCAATGATTACCCAGAAACCCACAGATTTTATGAGGAAAAGACCAAAAATATGAAGCAAAAATCTGGACAATCTGTAAAAATCTGGACAGTTGAGATGTATGGCTGCATTTGAGGCAATTGGAATCAATCTGTTGCTTGTTAACAACTAACATAAGAGAAGTCTAAAGTGAAGTTTATGCTGATTTTGATGAAGGGACCCTTTCTGTGAACAATGATGTAATCAGGATGATGATGGTTATTTCAATAATAAATACTGAAAATTAAAATGGGACCTAGGCTGGAGCAATGAGGAACTCCAAACAACCAGGTTGTTTTATTTGACTGGTTCTCTGGCGACCAGTGTACGAATTAATTTTGTTGTCTGGTCTGAGAAGCTGCTGTCTGGGGTTAATTTGCATATCTGTCTAGTCTGATTTCTGTGGTTTTAATGTGAAGCTGGTTATCACTGAATGCATGTGTAATATAGAGAAATATTGCCAGCCCAGCTATCTGGAATTCTGCAAATAATTCTTTGTTATATGTGAATATTGGTATGAGTGATACAGATCTGTATGTTATGAGCTTCAAGAATGTAACTATAGCATGCCCTGCTGGAACATAGAAGATTAAATTGCAAAGCTAGACCATAAACAAACGTTCTCTCTCAGTTTCAGTTCAATAGCAGACACATTGTCTAGAGCTAGAAGGTTTTCTGTTGTCTGGAAAGAAAAATAATTAGTTTAATATGTAAAGTGTTTTATTGCTTTATGACTTCCTACCAGCGAGACAGTTCTGAGCAAACATCTGAGAAATATGTAGTTTTAACACGGAGGTGTTAAATTCTTGGTTTCTGTTTTAGCCTGGGAACTGAAGTCAGGTGACAAAATTGATGTCATCCAAGCTAACCCTGCAGTAATATTTGATATTAATTTAAGAGATCTCTGAGAGAGACTGTGTGTACTTTGCCTTTGACCTGGAAACACCCACTCATCAGAATGTGCACTAGCTTGTAAGTAAGACTTAGGGCATAGTATCTCTTTTAGATATAGATAGGATTATAGTAAAGATTAGTTTAGATGTTTTATATATTTATTTGAGACTGTGCTGCAATGATGTTTTAAAATATTTCCTGTGATTTTGAACTCTGAAATAACTGTGTTTGAGTATTGTCTTGTTCTTTTATTATTTATTATTAAATGTATTTAAACCTATATTTGTGAGACATATTTAAGCTCTTAGATTACTTGCATATGTATCTGGTGACACTGTACAGGCCACTCCTGAATAGCCTTGCAAGTCTTGGTCAAAACTACCATTTGGATTTATAGTAACATTACTCATTTCTCTCTCTCTCCAGATTGAACACCCTTTGCTAAGGGCCTTAAAGTAGCTGATAAAGAGGTGGCTAGTGGCAGTGATAACTACCTTATAGTCTGGGCAAAAGTAAGTTTTCCCAGGTGTATGTGTGTATAGCAATCAAATCTTTGTGTGTCAGCTACTGGGCAGGGACACAGAGCACTGATTGGACAGAGAGGGTGCTGGAGGTCTTAGCTTGGAAACTCTGCTGAGATCTCAGTCCTACAGCTGTGCCAATGGGGAGTCTTATTGGAGAAATGGAGAAAGAGAGAGAAACTAGCCCCAGACCGCCTGTGATCTTGGTGTGCTCTTAAGGGAAATTATACTTTACTGTGTGTGTACTTGTCATTCTCCCAGTACATACATCCCTCACTGTTGTCAGTGGTGAGGATTGAGGCTTCTTGAATACCGGGCCAGTGCAGGGGAGTCACAGCATAGACTTGACTGGAGCTTTATTAATTCACTGTTGTGATATAGGAAGCTATTTTCAGGAAGAATATAAACTGTTTTTATTGCGGTACGCAATCTCATGGAGTTTTTATATGCAATGCTGTTCTGTGAATTTATTTTCAGACATTCAGTTTTATTTTTTTTACTCTGTTGTGTTTGCAATTTAACACCAGTGAGTGTTTGTCATTGACATAACTACTATCATTGACTTATGCATCTTATTCGTTACTGTTCTCACTTTCAGCAGTAGTTTTATTCTTTTTTGACTGCACATTGTATTTATTATATGTCTTGTGGAAACCAGATGGATTGACAAGTAGGCTCTGCTATGCTACAGACTTTCTATTAGCCTTTCACTCTTCTTTTCACCTTTTTTCCTTTTAGAGTGTCTCAAATGTATGAAACTGAGAAGTGATATGCCAGGGGACTACTGTGATGGAGGCTGCCCCATGAAGAGTGAGGTTACTTGCTGCCAACCTAGGATGAAATAGTGTAATGACTTGAGTCTTCCTCATCTTGTGCAGGTTTACATTTCTGGATGAGTAAACCTGCTCTCCAAATTGTTCTGGGTCTGTTATATAATTCCATGTCATTGAGGAATAAACTAAGTATATTCTGATTTACTCTAAAGGATTGACCAGGTATATACTGCCAAGATATGGCTGGAAGAGAACATGGGAACTTATTTAGGTTTCTGTATTATACCAGATTTTCAGGTGATTAAAAGTCCCAGCTATGGTTAATTAGGTTATAGTGGAGCTATTTGTTTTTCATCAGGTTTGAAGATGACCGAGATTGATTTTGGAGAGTCTAAGAACTTTGACTTTATTTTTAGGGTAGAAATTTGGAACTTTTTTTTTGCAACAGTTCTTGGATCTCCTCATCAAAATGGTTTGTACTTCCTCCCAGGTGGTTAGTCCTGGTGGCCTTTGGAGCTTTTAAGATTAATGGAGACCTTTAGTTGCACTTAAATCATTTCCACTGCAACCTACTAATTTTGACATTTCTTGTTCTTAAAGTTGGTGGTAAACAGGAATGTGGTGGAGGAGCTTGTTTCCAGATATGACAAATTTCTGGTTCATATTTGGGACTACGTTTCCCTTTCCTCTGTCTCCAGCTACAAAACTGGTGAACTGTACAGATAATAAGGCAGCAGGCTCTGGTATTCTCTGCAGGATATTTGACCAGCTTTTGGAGAAGATGGAGTGCAGATGATTCTGATCTAATTTCAGCATATAATCATGCTATATCATGGTTCTGTTTCATATCAGTTCAGTGAATGTGTATCCTATGCATATGGTCCTTCACGATTCATGGCTTAACTCTGAGTTTTGCTTGATGCACAGGCTAGGGAAAAGACTGGAGTGGTGATGGTTATAAAGTTCCTTCTTGAGGATAAACTTGTTCAAGATGAACATTATACTTCATATCAGACAAGGATTTCCAGGAAAGTGCCAGTTTTGTGTTCAAGGAGATCTCTGCTGCAGTTGATTGTGTAGTTTTACTCTTCCAGGATTGTGATACTCTGCCTTTTTGCTGACCAGGGAGTTGTTCTCTAATGAGTGTGAAGAAGCTGCATGATTTTTGAAGACACCTTTGCCTTGATTAGGTGTTCTTTTCCCCCCTGATAGGCACTCATCAAGGACTGCTGGCTGCCTATGATGGGTAACTTGGACTTTTGCAGGGTGGCGTTTGAATATGTTGATTAAGAAACTCATGGACATTGTCAGTTGTATACATGACCAGCTGCAAACTGGATTATGGCTGAATGAGGCTGCTTAAAACTTGCCTTGGTTATCCTCTGTCCAGTTCAACCATTCTTCCACGCTGGGTTGTTTCCATCCTATTAAATGGAGACATGATTTACCCCAACCCTAAAAAACAACTTTGGGTGTGAATCTGTTGGGATTTTTCACTCTTTCTCAAACATCTTTATTTTAAAGGTTATTGAGTAGGTAGACTACGTAAAACATTTTTCTTATTAGATTTCCATAATATAGTATGGCCATGCTAAGTCCAGATTTAGAGCTACATACTCCAAGGGTACCATAATAATTTAAGTGAAGTAATCTCTTGATGTCCAGAAATAAAAGAAAATATTTCAGTTTTGGTCCTTTGTGATATCTCCATGGAATGTAACAGCAAGGATCATACAATCCTAACTGAACACCTGAAAGACCACCATCTGTCTAGCATGGCCCTGGAGTGATTTGTGCCATACTTGTCAGCCAAACTCAGTATCTGGTTTCAAGGGTAAAGTCCTCCAGCTTCTACCAATTTCATTGAGGAAGTATCCCAGGGTTTGATTTTCGATACTTCGTTCATAGATTGGTACTAGGCTATCAGCCCTAGGGCATATACAAGCCTAGCCATAACAATTCCCTGGCTATTTCTTCCCACACTATTTACTTCCCTGGACCCCTGTCTAGCAGGGTGACTGACGTGATCCCCGGGGTGAATTTCCTTTCTCCCATCCAATCGTCAAGGTTGTTCATGATATACATGTTGCCACTAAAGGAGCTGACTGGAAGGAAGGATATTCCTATTAACTTCATGTTAATGATACCCAGCTTTAGCTCTCCCTTCCTTTAGAAAATCTGCCTGATTTTTCAGCCTGGAAGATTGGTTTCATTCCATCCTTGAAAGGATAATGTGCAACTGAGTGAAACTCAACTCTACTAAAGCTGAGGCATCCATTTGATCTATCTCTGTTCTTGCCACTTATTTGTGCAGCACATTGACTGGAATTTGTATCTTGGGCTTAGGATCTGGGCATTGCTTCTGATAACAGACTGACTACTAGAGGCCATCTATTGGGTGTCATCTAAACAACTTCCAGTAGAAGGATATTGTCCAGATTTTAAATGTTGTATACCATTTTCCGACCCTGGGATGGTGACAAATGGTCTAATATTGTCAAATATCAACTCCTGCATTCCTCTTTACCGGGGCTTTTGTGTGATAACTAGGCCATTCTACACCACCAGGTTGCTGACTGGTACATGTAGAATTAGTCATGTTGTACCTGTATGTCAATATCTGTATTAGTAGCCAGATGCGTGTGTAAGATTCTTAACTTCACCCTCCATGCCCTGCTTGATGCTCCAATCACACAGCTAAAGCTATTGGGCAACATCTACCGTCCCTTGTTCTTTTTTTAGAAGGTCCTTTAGACTTCATCTCTTTAGGAGGGTTTACTGTTTGCCTGGCAGGATAATGTACACTAACTTCAGAGTACTGAATTTTTAAGTGGCTCGGTAATTTCTTTTACTTAAATATCAGTACAACACTTTTAAAATACCCTGTTTCTTTAAGCATACTCATTTATCTGTTTTTTTTTTAAATCTATATATGCTTATGTTTAAACATTTTACTGAAGATCCATGGGATGAATAGTGATGAATATTTGACTTGTAGAAATTCCTACAATATACAGTCCAAAATATTTCCATCAGCTTGTGCAACAATAACATTTTATTTAACAAGACTTGCCTGCAGTTCCCAAATGAATCTATACCCAGTAATAATGAAGATCCTAAACAGATGGTTAGTGTTTCTGATCAGGTCGACACTGTAAGCACTGTGGTCTGAGTGGTTCAGAAAGCACTCTCGCCATCTTCAGCTCTGCAAGAAACAATACTGTTTTGAGCTACAGTAACATGTTTTGTTGTGAAATTTTTGGCAGCACACGGTATCCACAGATGTATCCAGCTATTGCTATAGTCAACACAGTGCTTACCTGTGCTGATGAACAAGTTCACGTGTTGACATGACATGAAGAGAATATAAACGCCCACATAATTTTTTGGTTCCCTTTGCTTCATCCTGTTGCACCTTACCCCAGTGCCCTATTGTCCCACAACTGCAGCAAGTCAATGTGTCTCTACCCTAATCACTCTTTGGACCACACCCCATATCACATTCCTGACCTCAACTAGGGTTTATGTGGGGAAGTCCCCCCCCCCCCCAAGGATAGGAACACCACATCACTCCCTGCCACTCCCATCAGTCTGACAAACTGCTAATTGAACCCCTTTTTCATGGGTAGCAGTCAGGGCCTTTATTGTTATACACCAATGGCCCAACACCTGCACAATTTTGAGAGCAGCTTCTTTGATTCCATTTACCAGTCTTGGCTGAAATATTCAGTTCTGTTAAAGCCTAATATTCCTGATATCTTCTAGTGTGGATATTAGTGATGCTAAAGTACATACAAAAAGATGGAAAAATACCATACAATAATTACATTTGAAGGAAATATGTCAAAAACAGTACATTATGCAGTACAACAATTCTGCTGCACAGGCAGATGAGCCATGATGCAGTGCCATGCTTCCATTATACAGGCAGAAGAGCCATGATGCAGTGCCATGCTTCCATTATACAGGCAGAAGAGCCATGATGCAGTGCCATGCTTCCACTGTACATGCAGAAGAGCCATGATGCAGTGCCATGCTTCCACTGTACATGCAGATGAGCCATGATGCAGTGCCATGCTTCCACTGTACATGCAGATGAGCCATGATGCAGTGCCATGCTTCCACTGTACATGCAGATGAGCCATGATGCAGTGCCATGCTTCCACTGTACATGCAGATGAGCCATGATGCGGTGCCATGCTTCTGCTGCACAGGCACATGAGCCGTGATGCAGTGCCATGCTTCTGCTGCACAGACACATGAGCCGTGATGCAGTGCCATGCTTCCGCTGCACAGGCACATGAGCCATGATGCAGTGCCATGCTTCTGCTGCACAGACACATGAGCCATGATGCAGTGCCATGCTTCTGCTGCACAGGCACATGAGCCATAATTCCACTGTACAGGTAGATGAGAGACAATGCAGGACTTTTGTGTGCATGTAACACATGAAGCAGTGTTATCCTGCAGATGCATCTAGCACAATTCTACTGTACCACACGATCCAGGACTATATTCTGTCTGAGCTGGATCACATAATTCTAGGGACTTTAAGATATATATCTAGCACAGTTCATCTCCCATGTTTTTAAAAATCACACCATTTTAAAAGGACAACAGCATTCTAGTGTACTGCATATGTTTGGTGATACCTGCACTCAACTTGGATGTCACTAATTGCTTCTTTGAGGGAATTGAGATAATGTTTTGTCTCTCTAACCATACAGATACACAAAAGTTCTCATAACCCCTTAATTTCTTGTACATCCTTTCTCCTATCTAAATTATTAAGGCTGCTACAATGAAATCTGGTTAAAATGTTACACATTTTTACAACAGCACAAGCCACTCCCTTGCAGAAGTGACTCCTTAGTAAGATACATAACATGAAGTAGTTCAAAACATTAAGGACTTTAGTGCAGTTAGACCAATATATGACACCTACTGGAAGTGATAACTACCAATACAACAGGTTCTGTAAAACACATACACCACTGATTCTAAAAAAAAAAAAAAAAAAAAACTCTCATAACTAGGGACTGGCCCCTCCCCCAAACTAATACCACAACACCTCTCTCAAACACATTTGTGTGTGATTGACTATATGGAACACATGCACTCTCTATCTAGCTCCCCCTCTCTCTAATATATATATAATGTGTGTGTGTGCATGTGTGTATATATACATATACATACATATATATATATATATATATATATATATATATATATATATATATATATATATATATATATATATAAAACAGACACACACACACACATGATGTCAGTCAGGTGTTCGACACTTCTATCTTATTAGGCAATGTTGACTAAACTGTTCTGATGCAGACAATATCTAACACCTAAAGCAGCGAAAAACACCAAATCCTGAAAGGATCTACCACTCCAGACCCAGGATAAACTGCAAACATGTGTCCCGAAGGCTGGGCAGGTTTTGGTATATTGGGTGTTTGACACTGCTGGCTTCGGTATAGTTTAGTTGATACTGCCTGATTCATTAGAGACACACGTGTGTGTGTGTGTGTGTGTGTGTGTGTGTGTGTGTGTGTGTGTGTGTGTATATATATATATATATATATATATATATATATATATACACATATATATATATATACATATATATATATATGTATATACACACACATACATATATATATATATACATACATACACACAGACACTCCCTCTCTTATCTATATCTGTATTTCATATAGAGATATATTTGACAAAAATTTAATTGTAATGCAGATGATCATAAACATTCATTATCACTGTGGAAAAGGACAGTGTTGCATGATGGGAAAATTCTGCTACTAAAGAATAAATGTTGATTAAGCTGTGATACATGGACCAATAGATTTTCAGTTCTCTAACATTTGGTATTTTTACAACCTGAAGTAGTAAAATTTATAACTATGTATCTACGACTGTTTAAGCAGTTTTATGCAACTGACACTGATTACTTTTTTCCAGCAATAAATACATGTAAGCATTTCAAAGATATGTGATGAATTATTTATGAATCTCCATGACTGGCTTTAATAATCTATACAAAAGCTACAACACAAGTAACCTACACCAAAAGTCTGGTATCCTTATGTTCTACAAGGTATAATGTCAAAAAGCTGCCAAGTTGTGATATAAACATCTCAAATAATTAGTCACTAAGGTAATACTACTCGGTGTTTTCATGCTTTTTCTTCCCCTCCCAAAATGTTATTTTTTTGTAGCTGCAATTTAAATGCAACTGCATGCAAAACCATATGCTGAATCAAGCAATTTAAGTAACAGTATGGCAAGGCCAGAAGAACTATACTTTGCAATAGCAACTGCAAATTAAAAAAATTATACTTATTGTGCTTTAGAGTAAATAAATCATAAATAAAACAGTAAATAAAATACAAAAATAACTACTAAATAAAAAAATATATGTTCTTTAAGAAATTTCTACTGATATGGCTTTCTTCAGTCAACAGTCTTGTGTTCAAATAATTTTTAAAAATAAGTTGAACAGCTCTGCCATTCTGCATAAGGCTGCACGATTCCATAGGGTCAATGTGACTCTGCAGACGGGTCATGGGTCTGTACTGACAGATGAACGTATCATGCAAAAATGCAGGCATGCAGTGTGCATGTGTGACCATGTCCATGTGAGACTGCAGGCAGCTGTGTTTCTTTACTGGAAACCTGAAAGCATCCATGCAAGATTCAGAACATCTGTATACCAAGCATGTTTATGCGAACAGAACAGCAAGCAGAGTTACAGAGTGGTCTCTGTGAATTTGCAGGACTCTGACTCACGGATAATGAGGTTCTTCTCATTGCGAAGAGCGGTGGTGGCAATTGTTTCCATCTCAGGACTACCTGTCATAGTTCTCTGAGTCACTTCTGCAGGTGACAACTGGCTAGTGACGAGTCCGGCATCTGGTGAATGGGGAGAACTGTCCATGCGAGATGCTGTAAGTGCATTCTGGTACTGGTGCCTTGTGATCTGATGCACAAAAAAGAAAGGAAATAGATTACATTGTTAAGAATAAAAAAAAATGCCATACAAAACATAGCAGATTCACAAGTGCAGCCAAGGTCAGAAGATAACTAATTGTACTGCCAATAAAAAGGAATACTGGTATTGATGTTCAGTGTCTCCAGTGATCATGTGCATGTGGAATTATGTATTACCGTGGGAGTTGATGCTAAAGCACCATTAAGAGCAAGACTTATAAAAGACTGCAAGTAAAGTACATAATACCCATACAGCGATGCATACATAAATGTTAAGTATCAACACTGACAAGACCTTTATTCCTCACTGTTACTTAGTTAACAAAATAATATAATTCATAATAAGTGCTTTCTTAAACATTTACAAATCTTAAAAGCTAACTTAACAAAAATACAAGTACTGGCCATGAATAAGGCAGATACAAAACTGATTGCAAATGGTTCTATAATTATAGGAATAAGGAAGTCACCGTGTCACTGTACTCAGCCTTCATCAGACCCATCATTGAGAATGATGCCCCCTTATGTGTGTACCTGAACAGACAACAACTGGAACATCCACAGAGGTTCCTCACAAAAAATAATTTAGGGTGTAAACAAAGTCCTATGCGGATTGCCTCAAAGCCCTATCTCTATGTTCTGTTTCCTACAGGCTGCTGATGGGTGATTTATGCCTGGCATACAAGGGATCCTTGTATTCATTCTGATGGACCTTTTGCATATCCACAAAATGAATAGCACCAGAACTGCTAGATCTAAGGATTTATACTTTGCCTGAGACTTTCATATCTGTCCCTCCAACATGTCCTATTTATCTCAGAGAATCTGTTCTCTGAAACAGGCTTTCTGTCCATGGGAATCAAGACGTTCCCTAACAGTATTCAAGCACAACTTGGAGCAGTAGATGGTAAATTGGAAATTCATTCCTGGTATGACACCCAAGTCTCTGGACAGAGGAAGCCATTAAGAATGCCCTAACATACACCCCTTAAATAACCTCTAAGGCACAATAACATGTGCGATACATTTGGGTTGCATGGCTGGGGTTATAAAGGCCTCAGTGGTAGTTAGCCTAGTATATACCTATGAAACTAATATTCCTTCATAATGAATATGAGGGGAAAAATAACAAATTAGCCTCTGAAGAAGTCATGGAATGGTCTTTATGTCCAACTGCACTTCTGTTTAACCTCAAGTTTACCCCATGGAAGGATGTGGGCATTTACTATGGCCTTTATTGCAATGATAATATTCACACTCAATGTCTATAATTCATTATAATTAGCAGAATTAGATTCAGCGCCATACTTCTGCTGCAGGCATGCAAAAAAGACTGCAGTGGCATACATCAACTGCAAGCACAGGCGACCTTGACCACTCGTGTTGTGGTAGAGTTGAATGTTGCAAAGTTTCTGCTCTGCGCGTGGAACAGAACAGAAATTCTGCAATGTTCAGATACAAAGTGAATGATGCTTGGTGTGACTGTGCTGTGAACAGATAATCTGAAGTTTATGTAGCGGGGAATAGCATGAGGTTTTTTTTTTCTTTTTTTTTTTTTTACAATGCTGGCACTGATCACCCAGATACTTGCTATATGAACAGAACAAAACCAAACATTACTGGTTGCTTAGAAGGGCAAAGAAAAAAAAAGCAAACTATTTCTTAATATAAACATTTTGGAGAGGCAAAGGGTAGTCTAAATAATACACCTGTGTACATCTGCCACAAACGTAATATACAGAAAAATGCTATTTAAAATATGCAGTATACGATTAAATTAAAACCAGACACGACTGATTTCTCAAAGTAGTTATCAGTGTACTACAGATATAATCTATCTTGGGCTAAACAGTGGTATGAAAGTAACATTCACTCTTAGGCTGAAGCTTAAAACTTTTTAAAACCAAATTCCCTTTTACAGAGATCCCTTCCTTTGGGCATTATCCAGGGATAATGAATAAATTCTTGGATGAAGTCTGGTAAGAGACTTAAAGGTATACAATATTCACATAATGTTGCTCTGAAATCTTTTAAAGTATAAAACATTTGATCTATAACATAAATTCTCAGTGTATATGCGAATAAGCACAATGACAGGTAAAAGGCTGAAGAAAACCCATAATAAGGACACCTTTATCCTTAATAAAATAAGTAAGATGAACTGAAATTGTCATATTCCTCATAAGAACTTAACGTTGTACCTACATAAAACTGTAACAATTATGATGTACTGTTAAAACAGAAAACTGAGGAAAAAAGATTTGGCATATGCATTTATCATGTACATCAGATTAATGAAAGGCAAGTAATAAAAAAAAGTATTAAAACCATAACTACCTAGGGTTCTGGGTCTGGCAGTGAAAATGTGTTTTTAAGTCAGCCTGATTACATATGTCAAAGTAATTAAGCTTATAATACCATAATTTTTGCTTCCTAAAAAGGTGGTATCTGGATGTTTAAAAAGAAATTTCTAGAGAAAATGCAAGTGGAAACGTGGTCTCTTATGTTGCACAAGCATTTCCAGAGACTTTAGATCACATAGCTTTGATGCTGACAGCCATGCTATCACCATCACTAACAGCAGAACAAACTTCTAAAGAATCGGGTTTCCGTCCACATCCCAAAGACATGCTGTAGGTGGATTGGACACACTAAATTGGCCCTAGGCGTGAGTGTGTGCATGTATGTGCCTTCTGTGGAAGGTTGGGCTGGCAACTCGACACCGTAAAATTCCACTGCCAATCATGAGCGGACAGGTGATCCGGTGTGGCGACCCCTAACCGGGAAAAGCCGAAAGAAGAAGAGCTGTAAAAGGGCAATGTTTTTCTAGGGATGCTTTCCCATATTTATTTTTAAAGCAATGATGAATGGCATTTCTTTGCTCTAAAAAAAAAAAATGTATAAATGTCACAAGGCACTCCACTGAAAAAAATGCACCTGAGGAGTACTGGCACCTGAGGGGGGGCTTCTGGTGTTGACTTGACCACCCAAGTCATGTTACATTTGAAAGTTATTCAGTTTCTGCTTTATGGATGGGACAGGACAAAAAGCCAGCAATGTTCAAATATAAAGTGAGTGGTGCTTTGGTGCAGTGTGAAGATAGAAGCTAAATTTCGTTTGGATAGGATAGCATTATGTAAGGTTTTTTTTTTTTTTTTTTTGTATTTAATTTAAATGCTTGCAGTGATTAACCAGATAGCTGTGGCCAATGTAAGACTCAACTTCTTTGCTGATGGATCAGATCAAAAGCAAAAATATTGAGACGTGTGTTGTGGAAGGCAACATTTTTCCTGATTTTGGGTCTTTGTTAAATATTTCTCTAATTTACTTAAAAAGCTAATGGAACAATATATTTTGTATCAACATGCATTTTCTGAACAGGAAGTATGACTCTGTGACATCGCTGGCATAATGGTTAAGGTGTTTGCCTCCTACACAGAAAGTACAAGGTTCTAAACTAACCTCTTGCCAATACCTGTGTGGAGTTTGGATGTTCTCTCTGGGTCTCTGTGTGGTTTCTCCCACCTCCCAAAAATGTGCTAGATGTTTCCACCTCAAATGCACCAAGGATTGGGCAGCAGCACACACTCTAGATGGTGTCTTTCAAGGGAAGAGTGATGCAGATCAGCCACGTTTGGCATTGAATGTGATGTGCAGTATCCTCTAGATAAGGGAACATGGATCAAATACTGCACACTATGTCAGGGCTTAGCTACAATAGTGTAAAAGTTGGCTGTAGGTGATTTGATCACTTAGCCAAAAATTGGCATGGGTATTTGGTGGGCCGAGGACCTGGCCTACTTCAACCCATGTCAGAAACCCTTATTAATGATGGGACATGTCTGTGCCTCTACTGATTAGTGTGTGTGCCCTCTGTAAAGCCCAACAGCCCTAGGTCAATTAATTACCTACTGGCTGGTGTCCAGTTGTCAAGCCTGGGCTGCCAGGGATAGCCTTGAGCGAAAACTAGTCATAAAACTAATCCATCTGCCAAGCTTGAACTCAGGATATCTACACTGACAAGATGCAGCTTGGAAGTGGATGACATGATGGTAAGGAGAGGGATGGACATCCTCTCTATCCAGGAGACGAGAGAAGAGCAGTGCAACAAACTCATCTGGCTTGGGATCCAGAGTCTACTACTTGGGGGAGGACAGACTAGAAATGGTGTGGGTATTGTGGTGATGGATGTCATCAAAATTAGAGACAGACTCATGAAAATTAGACTGCAGTGTAATGATAGGGCAGTATTCATAATTTCAGCCTATGCCCCACTGCAGGGTTGTGAAAGTAAGAGACTGCATTTGGAAAACAGTTGCACGGCCTACTACATAAAGCAGGACTGCATGAGAATGTATAGATAATGGGGACCTGAATATTCATATCAGAATGGCAGAAGAGGATACGAGGTCTGCCTGGGTCTACATGGATGGGGCAAAAGGAATAAAGGAGAGGTTATTCTGTCTGGCAAATACCTTGGTGGTGACCAAAACATGCTTCAGCAAATCAGACATTCACAAGATCATAAACAAGATTGGGCAGAATGTAACTCTGGCACAGCTCCTTCTAGTAAGGAAAAAGCACTTGGATAGAATTAGAGATTACAAAGTCATTCCCAGTGAAACAGCTGCCCCACAACATAAACCACTGGTGGCCACAATCTGCTGCAAGATGTGATCAGAGAAGGTTCTCAAGTCAGAGACTAGGCTGAAGACTTGAAAGCACAAGAGTTTACAGAAATACGGCTGTAGCACCTCAGGAAGAGGAGGAAACAGGATGACTTTAAAGGTCAGCATCTCAAAACAACACGTTTGAAGACTTTAGAACACACATGCAGCCAAACCAGGTATGGAAATAGGGTACACAAGGAAAGCTGTTGGTGGAATGTAGAAGTCCAGGAAGTTATCAAAGGAAATAATTCCAGGAAAAAGTAGGAGATAGAAAAGATGGACCAAGTTAAGGACTACTGATCCTTGCAAAATCTGAGACGGTCTCAATAGTATGGGAAAATGCATCAGAGGCAGTCTACCAGTTTCTAGAAAGTGACATAAACTCTTATCAAGTTACAAGGTAGAGAGAAAAAGATAAGGTGGGGATCAGATATCCCCTCCACAGCCTACAAATGAGAGGAGAAGAAGAGCACATCCTGTTAAAAGTAAAAAAAAAAAACAAGAAAAATAAAGTCAGGGAAAGCAGCAGGCTCAGATGAAATCACATCATAAAGCTGCAGGGTGAGCTAGCAGAGAATAACTCCTCACTGTACTCGCAGCATTCTGGAGAGAATGGCATATCCCAGATGACGAGAATAAGCACACTAGTACCGATGTACAAGAACAATTGGGACATCCACAACTGTGGGCAGTACAGAGGCATCAAGCTCCTTGTAAACTGCATGAAAGTGCTGGAAGGGGTGACTGATAAAAGAATATGCAGAGTAGTAGATAGTAAGATGGGAAATGAGCTGCTCAGATTCAGATCAGGATGCAGTAGAACTGAACAAATGTTTGCAGTAAGACAGATACTTCAGAAGAAGCTAGAAATGTGGAAAAAGTCCACGTGTGCATTTATTTATTTAACATTTATTTACCGGGAAAGTCCGACTTGGAACTAAATAAATTTTCCTAGACAAAGTCCCAGGAAAGCTGATTTGGGCAATCCTGTAATTGTTTGAAGTCCCAGAAACTTTGGTAAAATTAGTGCAGGGTATGTACAAGGACCCAGTGTCACCGGTATGAACAGTGATCATATTTGCACAGAGGTTCCAAGTTGGGGCTGCATCAAGGTTGAACTGTAAGCCCACTGCTGTTTGTACTGGTGAGGGACTACATTAGTAAACAGGTTGCAGGGGACAGATCAACATGACTGCTGTATACAGATGACGTAACATTACAAGCAGATTCTGAACAGGAGCTTCAGCTAATGATAGGGGAATGGAATGCAAAACTGCAGCACATGGGATGAAACAGTACAGATAAGACAGTTGTAATGGCAGCAAATGGGGGAAGTCAGAAGAAGCTGAAAACTGATATAGAAGGGAAAATACTGGAACAGATTAACAGTCTGAAAAATCTGAGAGGGTGGTTGAGAAGGGAAATCTGAATGAGGAGGTCAAATTAGGCACAGAAGAGCTGCAGTCACCTGTCACACAGTGTCAGGGGTAATGTGTGACCTAAGAATGCTGAAGAAGCTGAACAGTAAATATACAAAACCGTAGTGAGACATGTACTTGTGTGTATACAGAAACCCGTGCAGCGAAGGCAGAGCAGCTGAGGAAAATAGAAAATGCTTTTGATAGGTGTTAGGATTCACACTGTGGCACAGATGAAACTGATATCAGAGCAGAAACCTAAGTAGCTCCAACAGAACAGATTACAATTATTCAGGCACGTGTGCAGGAAAGCAGAAAACAGTTTGGTGAAGATGATGTGGGAGAAGAGAGGAAGAAGGCAAGGAGTGTGGGCAGCCATGACAGCGTATGTAATGAAAGGATGATGCAACAGAATGAGTAGACTGAGAGGGAATACAGCAGGTAAGAAGGGATAAGGAATCAGAAAAGAAAGTGGTAGGCTAAGGAACCAGTGTGAACTTGATGGCTATAAAACTGCTACACAGTAAATGGGGAACATAGTAGTGACACCTTCTACGAGCCAATCAAAGTAAGAGAAAACATCTGCACAAGCAAGCTGAAATGGTCTTTAATCCAATGAAGCAAACAGATTAGAATAAATACTGAGGTACTTCACCTGGAATGATCCACGCAGAGAGCATCAGCTGGAACCAGGAAAGGAGAATACTTGATCTCATTCTCTGAGGGCTCTGCAGGTCATAAAAAGGAAGTGGCATATAACACTGTCAATCTCTACATGGGCACATTTTATTTTTGTTTTTTTAAAGTGCATGAATGTAAGATATACTGCCTAGTTAGATGACTGCAATCCTCATAATGAATCCTTTAATACTGTTATATTATTTAGCCCTTAAACCATGGCACTGGCTTCACCCCCAGTACCAAAGCTATTGGTCAGTGTAGTGCTCCCCCACTATAGAGTGACTAGTGAGGAAAGGTCCATGCCTCAAGTGACTTTAGTAGTTTTTAATTACTATACTTTATACAGTACTTTTAACAGTACGAGGGAGGGATATCGGGGGAGGATGGATTTAAGAGTTATAATTCAGGTTAGGTAAAGGGCATCAAACCTAGTTAGAAGGGAAACAGAGGGCTTTGAAAAGGTCATTAACAGGTGTTGACTCCTGGTCTCTATGTTCATTATATGTATTTCTAACATTTTCAGAAACATTTTCTTCACTGTGCTCCTCATATCTCATTATTTAGCTGTCCATTTTCTCTTCACAAATGTCTGGCCATAACACCTTATGGTTCAAAACTGTAGGTGCACCACGAATATTACACGGCCCATTTCTTTTCTGCAGACAGTGCTATCGGTAAAAACACTTCATTTCTTTAGCTTGCCAACAGCACAGTTTATAAGAGCACACGTGAGCACAGTTTTTGACAAAGCCAGGTTGCCCAGAGGATAAGTCTAGCTCCACTTAAGATTAGGCCAGCTTCTCATTAGTAGGATACATGTTCCAGAGCACTCCTTTCAGGGTTTTCTGAAACTATACTCAGCTGCCAGTCCTAACAAAAGAAACTTCTATCAAGTTCCACAAGGATGTCATATTTTTACTATTCATGCTATCAGAGGAAGCCTGGTAAAATAAAGCAAAATTCACCATAATATCTAGCTGCCTAACTAAATTCTCTGCACTGGTGAAACTGCATTTTCCAGGATGAGCAATTCTAAGTCTGAATAAATAACTTATGGTGTATGGGCATGATCTCTCTCTAAATATCTTGAGAGTTCACAAAATGTTGATTCAGGTGACAGTCTGCGGTAACAACAAAAAAAGGACTTCATTAACTTGTCTTACATCCAGTGGTGCTGTAATATTTTTTATCCTGAGTACTTGAAGGAAAAGTACATGATGAAAGGCCAACTGACGGAGTCTGATGACTTTTTTATAAAACTAGATATGATTTTATGCCTCCCTGCCTGCTGACAGGCTGCAGGAATGCCATCTTTGTGGAGTGAAACTCAAGCTGGTATGGACAAATCATGGAATATTTGAAATGCTAGCTAACAAGGGAATCGCTATACTTCATGTTAATGTTATGATATCTACTTTGAGGGTCCTACTGCATTGTTTCTCCAAGATCTGAAGAATCCATAGGTGTGGAATAAGCAAACACTGCTGGAAGAGAATGCCCAAAATTGTTTCTCAGTAGCTAGAAAAATGCTACTTTATAGACTAATTCCATTTAACCATCAGAAATGAGAGACATTGCCAGTATGAGACTTTTTGGTATGGTTGTTAATGTAAGTGAATATCACTGAAAATATGAAGTTAGTATGTATGGGTTATGGGAGGGGGGGGGGGGCGGTATAACAGACTCTGCAATCCTGCAATAAATGTTAATTGCTGAAAGTGGTTTTCATTAATAAGTTCGAGTAACAGTACTCACTGAAATTACCGTGACTGAGTCGACATGAATCTGAAAGAATTTACACCATTCTTACTGAAGATTAGTATCAGGAATTTCCTCCCCTTCACAAACAAAAATGCTGTTACCTATTTTGGTCTTCAGATATACACTAAAGTAGCATAACAGATAAGTTAAACTAGACAAACAAAACATTTCACCACAAAGAAGCTCATCTGCTTTATGAAGAAGTAATAAAGTTAATCTTTCCTGTTTCTGGTCTTTCCATACAATGAGTCAATAACTTCAGAACCGAGTGAGGGTAACAATAATGCAAGCCACAGAGGCATGCTGGAAAATGAATGAGCAAATGGATTTTAACTCTTTACAAATTGGTTTTAGTTGGTTTTCCTGCTGTTTTATTTTAACAAGTTTCTGTAACAGTGGAGTGTGGGAGGCATTGTCCCCCCACAGAGAGAGTTGAGAGTTGCTCATAGGAGAAAAATAAATTCTAGCATTTGCACTTGTCACCTTCACAATTAAACACTTTGCATTTTCCAAAATGCATAATACAGTCCTTAAAAATTATGAAAATAATATTCTACAATGGTTTCAACTGAAAACCAATACAAGTTGAGCTGCGATTTACTTTCACAAGTTTTCTCTTAAAACTACAAGGCTAAGTATTTCCCAGAATGCCACTTTCCACACACCTGCATGGTTTACTACTCTACTGTGTACTCTAGAGTTCATAAGTTGTTACTATTGACCATATCTTGATAATCTAAAAATCAGACTGTTAAAACGTGGTTCATACTTAATGAAGTTTCTACCACTGAAGTTTATTCCATAATGCAGCCTAATATAGAGATGCTGTTACATGTCATATTACACACAAGACCTGTATGCTGGAGTAAGGTTTTCTGCTGTTGAAGTATGCAGATGTTGCTGTTTTTTATTTTGCTATAAATGTTTGTTCCACAAATGGCATGTACAATGTAGTCATTTTGTCGCATGTTCTTGCCTACATGGCAACTCTCTCTGAATTGGAGATGGTTTATACAATGCAGCCTACAATGGTACATGTTAATGCTTTAATTACCTTAATTATCTGTACATTGGAGATGATCTTTACACTGTAATCCGGCACATACATGTTGTTGCTGGTGCAATTCAGTTGACTGGCACTGCCACCACAGTCAGTACGTTCTCTGTTCATGGACTCTGATCGGTTCAGGCTGCTACCCCTAGAAGGAGATCTGTGGACTGAGCACAAATAACAAGCAGTTAGTACTACAAATGAAATTCCAACTTGGATGAAGTAACTACTGGAAAGTGTCATGTGGATATTACAGAATGTGTCCCTCGAACCACACAATTGCATTCTAATAAACACACAACACTTGTACCCAGGAAACAAATGTAAAAACCTAGTATTAAACAC
Source organism: Protopterus annectens (assembly GCF_019279795.1). Lineage (NCBI taxonomy): Eukaryota > Metazoa > Chordata > Ceratodontiformes > Protopteridae > Protopterus > Protopterus annectens. Next base: position 1,026,107,807 of record NC_056748.1, on the reverse strand, counting down.
CATAATTTGTGAAGATGCAAGCTCCCTTACCAAAAATGTGAGACAGAAAAGTTTTGTACTTGCCATAACGGCGGATCTAAATGATCACAGCCTATCTCCTTCAACCTCGTGGACATGGCCATAGGCTTAAATCAGCTCAGCACTGACCACTTTCCCAGGCTCTAGATCCTCCCACCATCCCATAATACTGCATTAGCCTCTCTGGATTTCCAAGTATGTGGCTCTGGCCTAAAAAGAAGCTCACATAAGAAATCTTCCTAAAGCCTTGTTCCTGCATTGGGGAAGGGGCTAGATGGATGACTTTGATGTGGAGGATGTACTTGGATCTTCTAGCTCTATCATTATGTTAAGTATATAACTTCTTGTATCTAAGGTGATCCAAACCTTCCTCTTCAACCTGTAGGATACCAGCCCGCCAAACAAAACCTCTTGAGTGGTTAAACGAGACTCCCAAAACAGTGGCCCGATGGAAAAACATTCAATGGACAGTACATCCCACTCAGAGAGTTGTGAATGTATGCAGAGAAGCCCCAGCTGCACAAATGCCACAATGTAGGCCACATCATATAACTAAACAATACCATAACCACATGCTATGTAACCAGCCCTTAACTGCTTATGATACCGATTTGTAAAAATATGTACACAATACTCTGCACTTACTAACCCTACACTCATTCCCTCTGCTCTCCCTCACTATTCTGCTGTTACATGCTACACTGCATATATCTGTTACTCATGCTACAGTCTACTTGTATTGTACCTGTGTGTGCTGCCTTACTTACTGATGTAACACTGGACACAACCTTATTTCACTTTATTGTATGTCAACTTATTCTTCACAAATTGCTTTATTGTGTATTCAAACTGGGCTGAGCCTGAAATTGGTCATACTTGATCCTACTCTACACTGGCAAACAAATGTAAAAATAAATTAAACAGCAAGGCATTAGACGTAAGCTAGCATTGTATTAAAATGAGCTTTTGGTGGTACAGAAAGCTGTTTTCCATAATTCTCATAACAAAATCTGATTTAGTCAGTAAGCCACCTTACCAGAGTCAGTTTAGAGAGATTCTCTACCAGTTTGTTCATAGGTAAGTACTAGGCTACCTGTCCTTGCAGGCCATTTTAAGCCTAGCCAGGGTTCCCTTTTTGTGTTCAAATTAACCTATCCCATTTGGTTAGAGGATGGCCTCACCAATTTCATGTTTGATAATTATATATTAACCCTAAAGAGAATAAATGAGATCATATCATAGATAATCTGAAGGGACCCATGCATGAGATAACGCACTTAGAAACTGCCTCTGTCCATTAGTATTATTGGCAAAGTCCTAGGGTATATTTCCCATTTCCCATCCATAGATCCATGCTCTTGAATATGGACAGGGATGAACTCTGTTTTATGTGGATGGGGGAAGTCTGTTTCAGAGCAGCAGTATTTATTTATTTTCATTTGATTACCGGGAAAAATCCAACTGGGTAGAAGCCTATTTTCAGTGGAGGCCCATAGAGAAAAGCTCCAAATTATTACAAAACATTTAAGAACAATAATTTTACAATCTTCAAAAATAAAACAAAAACATCTGCAGTTTAAATAATTATAACAAATTAGACATCATATAAAAACATTGGTTAAGAATCAGTACAAGGTATATGACAATCATTTAATATTAATCCTCAGAGATATACCTGTCCCTCCAAACCTTCTGTTGATGTTGCAGAAGAGGTTTAGATCCCTAGACCAATTATTTATGATGCCATCTGACTGTGTGTTGTAAAACCATCAGTAATGGGTCAGAGGATGCCTTGTATGCCAGGCACAGGTCACTCCCTAGCAAGTATGTAGGATACCAAGTATAGTATCAGGGCTTTGAGTTGGTCCATGTAGGACATGTTGTTTAGGCCATGTATCTTTTTACTAAGATATCTCTTTAGGCATTCCAATTGCTGCATGTGTCTAGACATGTACATGCCAAAGGGGGCATTATATTCAATGACTGGCCTAATGACGGCTGAGTAAAGGTGAGACAATGACATCCCTAGATCCTAGACACAATCCCGTTGTTTATAATCTGTGCAGTATAGATGGATTTTTCTTAAAACAATGGACACATGTTGGTCAAACATTAGGTCACTGTCCACACAAGTTTCTAAGTCCTGAACAACTGGGGCAATTCTTAGGGGATGCATTGCTTAATTTGCCAGTTCCCTGGGATAAATGACTTCCCAAAGGATGCACTAATGCTTTTGTTTGGCAGCAGTTATTTATTTGGGACAAACCATCCTGCAGGATGACTGTCATTTGCTGATTCAATGACTGCTTCTAGCTTGCAGTTGCGTGCAAACATGGCTAGAATTCTTTTGTATTGGCTTTTACTTCAGAAAAGTAGATGCCAAACAAGAGAGGTCCTGGCACAGGACCCTTGCGGACTCCATTGTTGACTGGTTTCTTTGTGGAGGTAATTTCCCCTCTTGTGATTTCTTTTAAGCACAGGAAAAAAAAACGATTATTGCCCTGTATAAATTGTTCAGTTCAATTGCCTATACACCATGTAAGGGTTATTCACTGGACTTGATAAAAGAGCAGGAGACTGTTTTAAATTAGTTCCAACAGCCACCTTCAGCACAAAAGATAAATTTGTGCCAAGATCAAGTAAGAAGAATCAGTGAATACAGCCACAAAATTAGATATGCTGAAGTACTCTACACCAAAAAGTACGTCTTCCAGGATAAACAGTGTAGCTCTGATGATCAACACTGGCTCTAGTGATGCATACTGGCTGCAAAAAAGCAATTACTAGAAAATGTAATCAAGCTCTAAACCAGCTGTTACTGAAGTACTGAATATTGTAAAGAAGATAAAAAAATGGGATCTTTAGAAAAGGAAAGGAATAAATTACATACTAACAGAATTTCTGGGTACAATTACAGATCTGATGTTAATCTTCCTTCCATTCATCACTGATGGTTTCGGTTCTGAGCCCTCGGAACAGAGTCGGTCTTTTACCAAGCTCGCGCCAGCCAAAAACCTCTTGAGCTAAGCCTCTACCCAGAATACCCTTCTCCCTGTTACCGCAGATCTCGTTTGCAGTGTAGACGTAAAGCCGTGTTTCAGCCGAGCTCTCAGCTAAATGGAAACTTATTTGATATTTTGTGTGGAAAACTTTGTGATATTTACTCTTTTAGTGAGCAATTAGTATTTCTACTGTGTTTTCTACTGTTAGACTTGATCTTTTCTTCCTTGCTCTACCCGTTGGTAAACCTTCATGTACCATTGTTGGTACGGCCTTCTCCCCTTACCCTTGTGGTATCCCTTCAATACCATAGCTGGTATTTCTCTCTTTCTCTCCTAGTCTTAGTGTTTTTTTTCAGTAAGACGTTTCTGTTTTACTTGTATGTACCTATATAGTGATATGATTGTGTGGCTTTCTGAATTGTGTTGGACTCACTAATACAGACTTGTTTCTTTTTGTCCTTTTGCCTGTGGTGTCTCTGTCAAAATGTCGGATAAGAAAGGTACTTCAGGGTTTAAGCGTTGTATTTCATGTAAGGGCAAGTTACTTAATAGTGATTCTCATGATGATTGTGTATATTGCTTGGGGGTGCCCCACCTGTGAGATGTGTCAAGAGTTTCAGTCAACGTACTCTGAATGAGTGCAAAAATAAACTGATACTGAAAGGGTTACTTAAGTCTCCCTTCCCAGAGGCCATTTCAGCAATGGAGGTCTCAACCCCTCCTACAAAAGACAAAAGAGGTCCCATTCGGTTCCCTCCTTACCCTCAGGTGATCAGGGTAAGCCTGTGAAATCAAAGGTCTCCAAGTTGTCCTCTGAGCATAAATCTGCCTCTGCGGCTCCGTATTTGTCATCTCAGAGCATTTTAAAACCTACAATACTAGAGCCTGCTTCAGCACCGGTCCTGCCTCCGGCACCGAGGATAGGCCTCACTATGCCTATTATGACTTCGACACCTGTGGCCATTTCGGCTCAGGGCATGCCTTCGGTACCTTCATTTGTTACAATTTTGGAACCTACTGCTTTGGCTTCAAGTGCCCCTTCGACACTGAGAATTTTTTCAACCAAGTTGGATTTGACCCCGGTCTCGAAACTTGAAACATCGGTGTCAGCAAACCTTGCACCACGGACCCGATACTCCCCTTCTATAGATCCATTCCTGGGCCAGATGTATGGCCCATTCATTGACTGACCTGACTCTCCATTCTAAAGTATCCACTAGATCCACCAGGAGCCTGTCAGAACACAATGTGCTGCGTCTTGTGGACCAGCTGTTGGCAGCCAGGGGGATACCCACACTCTCTAAGAGCGATCCACCTGCAGGAGTTGGGTTCGTTTCTCCAAGGACTCCTCCTTACACTCCTCCAACTATTCTGGTTCTGAAGCTTTCTGCTCTGATGTCCTTTTCGGAACCCATCACCTCGGCGCCTATGGCGGACCTTACTCAGACTCCCAGTTCGCCCCTTTGGTCCTCAGTTCCTGCGGAACCGGTCCTTCCTCAATCTGGATTTGGGGGGCAGGAGCCTCTGCTCAGGGCACGGTTCCGTGTTTGTCTTCAGTTCCGTCCTCTGTGCCGACAGCCACGTCCGCACCTATCCTGCTTGAGGCTCCATCCGTGGGGGTGGATTTGTCAGAGCAGGGTGTGATCCCAGTCCCAAGGTTGTCCTTCTCTGTTCCAGGGTCACATCCTTCTTTGGACGGACCTGCTTTCCATGCGAGGGAGAGGGCTCTTGCTTCTGGAAGCACTCCTTTGAAGTAAGAACCCCAGTTTTTGCCCCCTGAGCTGCAGCTGCCACAGAACCCCCCCCCCGGGCACTGGGCAGAGAAGCCGCAGGACACCCCTGTTCAGAGTACCCGCTCTTCCGAAAGAGGAAGTGCAAGAGGAAGCACATGGACTCACCTGAGGAGTCTTTAATGGAAAACACACATTACGATGACGGTGAAGGGTCCCTATGGTCACCTCCTAATGATGTCTCCTTCAGAGACATCCTGGAAATGCTATAACAGAGAGGTGACTAGAAGCCCTCCAGTCCTTCATCTGAGGAGTCCATGTTCCTGCAGGCTTTCTGTGCCTGGCCTTCTAACTTTTGGGTGACCCCGCCTGCCGATGAGCTCGCTGTGCAGCTCACTTGGAAGAACCCTGATTCCATTGAGATGAGCCCTCGGAGACCAGACAAATTTCTTTCCCCTCCTGAGGAGAACTCACATTGGTCCAGAGGGTTACCAGTCGATGCTATGATGGTGGTGGCGGCCACAAAAAGGACTTGGCTGAGGAATGTCCTGCTGTTCACCCACACAACAGAGAGTCCCGGGCGGTGGACAGACTTGGGAAGTGAGTTTTTGCATCGGGGACCTTTGCTATATGGTCACTGAACTATTTGGCACATTTTACGAGGCTCCAGAGGGACTTGATCGCCGAACTCTCTGGGACACTCGCAGGACAGTTGTCTGACGAGGTCAGGGAAAAAGTGGCCATGTAGCTCACAACCCTGGAATCAATTTCCAACTCCAACTTTCAACTCCACAACTTTCCAAGAGCAGCAGGTTCGGGCATTGTCATGAGGCGTCGTGCATGGATGCACATTTGTGACCTCGTGGACACCTTTGTCTTCCTTTTTGAATGCTCCCATCGAATCATCTTCTCTTTTTGGCTCCAAGGTGAAGGACATGCTAGCCAGGTGCAAGCAAGACAGCAAAACCCTGTCTGCCACAGACCTACAGTTTTTCAATCCTCAATGTTCCTTTACCAGGAATCAGAGCAGTGGGAAAATGTGGCACAAAAAATCTCGGGGTCCTTTCCATGCCGCACGTGGTGATGGTACCCCAACCGTGGGCAGAGGGGGTAACAATTCCGGAAGATGCCCCTACAGGGGCACAGGGTGTCCTCTTACCAAGGGTCCAGGGACTCCTTCCATGGACAGCCTTACCAGCGCTCCTGAGGAGCAGCCCGATAGCTTGTCTCTGGAAGCAGTCGGGGGTCGTTTTTCTCTACACCAAGCTGCCTGGCCTGGCAATCCATCACAGCTCATCACTGGGTGCAGTATAATCACCAGAGGTTACACTGTCCCCCTTTCTGGTCATCCAAATTTTCCAGAAAAGCTTTGTGATGTTCCACCCAGTCAAAGGAAAGAAGCAGCTTCAGAGATAATAAAGCTGTCTCAAAAAAGAGCCATCCAACCAGTCCCACCAGACCAACGAGAATCCGGATTCTACTCAAGATTCTTTTTGGTGCCAATAAAGACAGGGGACTGGAAACCCATTTTGGATCTCAGCAGCTTGAACAAGTCTGTCACCCAAACCAAATTCCGGATGGTCACGGTTCAGTCCATCCTCCCTTTTTTAGGGGAAGGCGATTGGATGTGCTCGATAAATCTCCGGGATGTGTATAACCACATCAAAATGGAGAAACGCTCCAGGAGTCTGCTTTGCTTCTGGCTAGGGGACAGTCATTATCAATTTCATGCCCTGCCGTTCAGTCTCTCCACAGCCCCCCAGAGTGTTCACCAAGTGCATGGCAGTGGTCACAGCTCATTTGAGACTACAAGGATTCCAGGTGTTTCCATATTTGGATGACTAGCTCCTCACCGCCCCCACCAAGCATCTTCTGGTAACAGCATTGCAGTATACTCTCTCTGGCAAAAAATTTGGGAATCACAATACATTGGGAGAAATCAAGCCTTACTCCTACACAAAAAATAGAATTCACTGGAGCAAGTTTCAATACCAGGTCCTGTCTAGTGTCACTCCCAAATCACAGACTCCAGTGATTGAGGCAACAGCCCTGGGTGATACTCTGTCAAACAAAAGTATAAGCAAGGGAGGTTTTTCAGGCCCTAGGATCCATGGCAGCTTCATTTCCAATAGTGCCCCTAGTAAAGCTATACATGTGAATCCTGCAATGGCTTCTTCATTGTCAGTGGTTCCTGAACTATCACCCCCCCACTTACCAGATTCACATAACCAACACCTGCAAACCAAACAGGACATTCTTTGGTGGATGAGGCCAGATGCAGAGCTTTGGAGTCTCCCATTTCAATCCCCTCAGCCCAGGGACATTGTGACCACAGATGCTTCCCTGATCAGATTGGGGGGGGGGGGCATTTCCAGGGAAAGACCGTCCAAGGTGCATGGTCCACCTCAGAGGCCCACCTGCATATCAATGTTCTAGAACTGAGAGCGGTGCTGTTAACACTGCAGGCTTTTCATCTGGTTCTCCCTTCTGGGACAATTGCAATTCACTCGGACAACATGTCAGTGGTCTGGTATATCAACAAGCAAGGAGGAACCAAGTCCTACCCCCTATGTCGAGAGGCCATGAGAATTTTGCAGTGGGCGATAGCTTCCAACCGCTTTCTGATAGCAACGCATATCCAGAGGAATCCAACGTAATTGCAGACAAACTGAGCTGATGCATACTCCTGCCTCATGAGTGGTCCCTCAACCCCGAGGTGGATCAAAAATCTTCAGCCACTGGAGCCAGACTTGCTATGATCTTTTTGCTTCCCCATTGAACAACAAGTGCAACAGCTATTTCGCCCTGTTTCCCCCGGAGGGGGAATCCCCAAGGGAAGCTCTGATCCACGATTGGCCCACAGAACTCCTTTACGCTTATCCTCCCATTCCCATGATTCCACAATTCTTACAGAAAGCTCGCTCTTTGGTTGAGATGCAAGGTGATCCACATAGCCCCGTTCTGGCCTCAACATGTTTGGTTCCTCTTCCTTTGGCCTCACCTAGTATACCCCCCATGGATTCAGGACCCTTTTCCAGATCTAATTACTTACCACCAAGGGTTGAGCCACCCGAAAATGTCCAGTCTCAAGTTAATGGCTTGGTTTCTCCTCTTCCGTTAGTTGCCTAGCAAGCTAATCTCACCTCACCTGTTCTGGACATCATTCTGGCCTCTTATAAACCATCCGCCAGAAGACCATATCGGGATAAATGGAAATGTTTTCAGTCTGGTCTAAGGGTAACATGCTAGACCTGTATTCGGCTCCAATAACTGCGGTGCTGCAATACGTGGCTAAGTTTTTGGATAATGGAGCCTCTACCGTACAGTACACCTGGCAGCAATTTCTAATTTCCACAATGGTATAGATGGCACGCCTCTCATCTCCTTACATCTATGTAAAGCTTTTCTCAAAGGAATCTTTTATATCAGACCTCCTGCCAAACCACCTGTGGAACCATGGAACCTCCCTTTACTCCTTCAATCTTTGACTCAAAAACCCTTTGAACCCACAGAGACGTGTGACCTAAAGTTCTTGTCCTGGAAATCTTTGTTCTTGGTAGCCATCATGTCAGCCAGATGGGTCTCTGAGCTGCAGGCATTGTGTATCAGGAAGCGCTATCTGGTCTTCCATAAAGACAGAGTATCACTCCGGACGAACCCATCCTTCCTTCCCAAAGTTGTCTGATTCTTCCATTAACCAGACCACTGACCTACCAGTGTTCTTTCCGAATTGTTCCAATAAAGGAGAGTACTGCCTGCATTCCTTGGATGTACATAGACAACTGAGATTCTACCTAGACAGGACCAGGCCTGTCTGTAAGTCTGAACAGCTTATCATCATCTTTTCTGGGCCTAGTATGGGGAATTTGGTTTTTAAGGTTACATTATCAAAATGGCTAAGGGACTGCATACATTTTATCTATTCCCTCACAAAAGAACCTATGCCAAAGGTTAAAGCTCACTCCACTAGATCTATAGCAACATCTGTAGCTTGGCACTCCAGGACTTCCATGGATGACAATTGCGCAGCAGCCACTTGGGCTAAACTTCATACCTTTATCAATCATTACAAACTGGACTTGTCTCCAGAGGGAGAGCTGCCTTCGGCTAAATGGTACTCAGGAATGTTCTTCCATAAGGGCTGCACACGGACCTCAAGGTAGCTTGGGATTCTGTCCCATCAGTGATGAATGGAAAGAAGATTAACATCATCAGATAAAGAAGTTATGTCTTACCACAACGTTCCATCTGTGTTCATCTTCTTTCATTCATCACATCCCACCCTCCTTCCCCCACTAAGGGCTCCTGGGGGATGCTTTGGGTACAAGTGGTGTCCTAGGGTATTTGCGCAGAAGTGCCCTAGGCTTTACTTCTCTAGCAAACTCGATCTGAGGTAACCGGGAGAAGGGCATTCTGGGCAGAGGCTTAGCTCGAGATTTTTTTTTTGGCTGGCGCGAGCTTGGTAAAAGGCTGATTTAGTTCTGAGGGCTCGGAACCGAACCCATCGGTGATGAATGAAAGAAGATGAACAATACAGATGGAATGTTATGGTAAGACATGAGTTCTTTTTTACTACCACAGAGAAAACAAATTAAGCAATTTATGTAATGTTGACGTGACTTAAAATTGTTACAACATACATTGCATGACAAATTGTCGTGCTTTTTTTTCTTTTCTATTACTGTATGTGTATCAATGCCCCTTTTTTAACATTGTTTAATAAAAATGTTTAAGAAAGATGCAAGGTTTAGCATCTGCTGTACAAAATTAAGCTGCAGAGACTCAGAAAAGTTTTTCACACCTTAATCAAAGCCAGACAACTGCCATGCAAGTTCTGTCGAAAACTGTATATGGCTAAAACATGTACTTTGATGAAATACTAACCACAGAATCAAAGGCTTTCATACACTGCAAATGTAGGCTATTTCCCTTGTCAAGTTTTCCTAGTGTTGGACCTCTGGGCAGAGGTAAGGATTTGCACAAGTGTGGGATGGTAGGTAATTTACCTTGTCATCACTGAAAGAGGAGAAACGCAGTAGTTACTCCGATGGAATGAAGATTTGAGTGAGATTTACGGGATGGATGACTGAGAATAGTTGTGATGGATCTGAAATGTGCTGGCTTCAACAGAAGATGAGGCTTCAGGAGAAGGAACCAAATACAGCAGAGTCCAAATGGAGCTGTAAGAATCACTTTGGGATTGTTGGTTTTGGCCTTCTACAGGTACTGTGAATCAGTAGGAAGGAAGACATAAAATTGTCCAAAAGACCAGTTCTGAACTATAGCATTTCTGTGCCACTGTTTTGGAAGGTGGAACAAGGAAAATAAGTTGCCATATGTGGAGTTGGTACAGGAAACAGAATGCAACAGTGCTTCTTCCTTCAGTGCGTGAAGATGCATAGATTCTCTAAGCCACTAACAAGCTTAAATACCACTTGGGAGACATTAAAAGGCAGCGTCTGAGTCTAGCTGACAGAGAATCTGTTAGACCTGGGATAGAGGTTGCTGTCAGAAAGTGGTCTGAATGTAGTACAGTCCATTCCAGTGCTTGTACTGCAGGGAGGACAGAGTCTAATTCATTCCTGCTTGTGTACCATACTGCACCATATTGACTGTCAAGATCCCCTTGTGAGAGGCCGCCTTGAAATGCTACAGGTTTATTAGTATCACTTTCATTTCCAGTACTTTTAAGTGTAGTCTGGTCTCTTGTTGATCACTGGAGTGCTCTGCCCTGAAAATGCCCCTTCCCACCCCAGAGCAGAAGCATCCCTGGTGATAGGGGTTGTCCAGACAGAGAAAGGATGCCAGCGTCCACCAATATAGATAAGCCCTGCAAGATCTGGAGACCCTGCCTCAGAGATGAAACTGTCCAAAATCTGATAACCAATTGTTTAAAATATCTGCTGATGAACTCTTACGTGAAACCTTGCATAAGGAAGTAATAAGAGGGTGACGTCATCACTCCTAGTACTTTAAGACGTGACTAGGCAAGTGCTGATGACTTGCAGTACGGCAAATACTGTTCTCTGGACAAGCAGAATTCCCTGCTGAGGTAAAATGAATTTGCAATTAACCAGTACTTGGGTTTCATCCTATGAAAGTTTAATTTTGTGAGGGCCCCAACAACTGTGACTTTAGTGTTGAGGTAAACTGAATATGCAATTAACCAGTACTTTGGTTTCATCCCATGAAAGTTTAATTTTGTGAGGCCCCCAACAAGTGTGACTTCAGTGTTTACTGTAATGCCTAGGGACTGGATCATGAGCAGGAAGGGGTCCCATGCTTTCAACCGATACTCTAGTGTTGGTACGGCCAGGGGTAACTTGTCTAGATAGGAAAACATTTTTCTCCCCTGCAGGCTCTAGTGAGCTGGTTACCAAGGTCATACATATGGTTAACATTCTGGGAGACCGACAGGAATTACCCAAAACTGGTAAAGACTGGCTCGAACATGACAGCACAGAAACCTTCTGGAAGAGTCTTGGAGGTCTAGAAAGCATAGTTAACATTCCTTCACCAGGCGGGGAGAATTGTTTTGCACAGAGACCATCTGTAATGAGATTTCTGGAATATTCTGATTTAGGTCACTTATATGTAACATGGGTCTGAGATCTTTTTTTCTTTGCACAAATAAAAAGAATATCAAACAGTATCTGAACCCTTTCTAATATAGTGAGTCTTGCTAAATAGCTCTCTTGCAGAAGAAACTTTTTTCTTGGACAGGGTGGGGTTCTGGGCAAAGGGGGAGGTATTTTGTAACCTGTGGATACTGAAATCTTCATCTATCCTGCATGTTAGCCGTTTGTGCCACAAAATGTAGGGAAAGGTCATCTCAATTGCCTCCACAGCGGCAGCACAAGGAACCCTACAGGGGAATCTAGTGGATTGCCCAGCAGATGGGAAGACTCAAGACCCATCATTTTTAGCACTATTTATCCTTCTGAAAGGAGTGACAGCCAAGATGACCTCTTACAGATTGCCGAGACTCATGCTTGAACCACATCTGCTTAGGACTTTTTTTTTAACTATTGAAAAATTTGTGTTGTCTCAAGCCAGATCCCCCACTGCAGTAGGGGTCTCAAACCTCTCAACTGTACAGATCTTCACAGAATGTCCAGAGTTTTGCTTAATATTTTTGGCCTGTTCATAAAAGTGTGGTTTTCTGGCAAATCATTGCCAAATCACTGAGGACCGAAGTCAGAAAATAACGACAGACATTTGAAATTCAGATGTCATACTCTCCAGAAAATTCAAGCTAATGCAAAACCAGTTATTTTATCAACTTTCTATGGTTTTAAGAGCAATATTTAAAAATTATCCCTATTTTTGGGCCTTTGCCCCCTGCTTTTTCTGGTTTTGTCCAGATTATTTGCTCTAAAAGGTTGAGAGCTGTGAGGGGTTTTACCATTCCTCTCACTCTCTTGGAGCTTGCCTGTGGTCTGTAAACTTCAGAGGCATTGAATGGAATATTTAAACAGGATGCCATAAAATTTTCTATGAAATCTGTCAATAACAGCTAAGGATATGAATGGGCTATAAATCCAGCACCCACTGCCCAAGCCAATCCATCAGCAGCAGCATTATGTGCATAAAGCATGGACTAAAACTAAAACCATGGTTGCTGTTTGGGAAATATGCTCTGTCATCTTCTCATTCTGATCTTATGACAACCACTGCAGCATGGAGTTTGTTCACAAGATCCCACTGGTCGTGGTTCCCTCTTAAAGAGCTGCCACAGCTGAATGTAAGATGGTTATCATTAAATCAGACACCCAGTATGGAGGTGACTGATGGATGTCTGGTTTTGTTAGGAGGGCAGCTACCACATTAGGGTCTTTCATAGCTTCCCACATGACCAAGGATACCAACTTGCCCACTAGTCACTGAGGACACCATCCCTGAAATTCACATGGGGGAGTGGAAAGTCTTCTCTAGAATCATCTCAGAATATCTCACTTATAAGGTTAAGGATATCCTAAAGCTTTGAGTCATCAAGAGAAAAGGTAAGGGAACCTCCTCATTCCCTTAGTCAGTATTCAGCATAAGAGCCTCTGGGGTGAATTCAGATGTTCTGTCTTGCATTTGTTTTCTCAGCATCAAAAGTGGGGTGTGATCCAATGAGAGAGAATTATAAAGAGAATCAGACATGCAACTTAAGATCTCTGGAGGCTTTCCAATCCTTTTGTCCTACAGCAGTTGCAAACATAAGAAAGGTCATGCCTAGGAAGAGGATGTTTAGTGGTCATATGGGAATGCTCTTGTACCAAGAACTGCCGACCTCAGTGTCAGAATAGACCCTCCTGAAACCTGCTGTCATCAACAGCATAGATGCAGACAGCTTATGGAGCAGACATAACATTGGATATTGTCCCTAATGCAGAAAGGATACTTAATACTGATCTCAGAGCAAATGTGGCACAGAAAGGCTTGATGGTCGACAACAATGTCTCAAAAAGCAATGATGGGATGAGTGCCACCAGCAGCCTCAGGTCATCACAATCCCTAGAATCTGCTTCAAAGGGGCAATACGCACCAACAGGATTGGTTCTAGAACAGGTGACAAAAAACGAGGAAGTGAGACAGAAGAAACAAATGTCTGAGGACCAGTAATGTCACAAATGACTGGTACCAAAACATATGTTGGCACTGAAACAGGGGCAGTGAGGAAGATGTCAAAATAAATTTATGAAGTCTGAATGCTTTTCTGCCCTGGAAGCCAAGGACTGATGGGATTAAGACCATCTTCATTTGGGCCTGCTACAATGTTGCTATCATTCTGTAATGAACTAAACTGAATGAAGGAGACCTGGAGAAAGCTAGCTTTATTAGTTTTAACATCTGAAGTGGGTAACCAACTACACTGCTTAGAAGTTATAGGTTGTTGAAAAAGTCTGTCTTTTGATGGTAGCTGTTGGCTTTTTAACAGCCGTACATCTGGAGTGGGAATGAGAAGGGTCAACATGAGTTGTAGAACAGTGGAGGTACAGTGATGCAACAGATAAACACCGTTGCCTCACAGCAATAGGTTCCCCAATGTTAATTCTTGGCTGGGGTACCTTGTGTGTGGAGTCTGCATGCCCCCCCATGTTCTTGTGGGCCTTCTTATGGTGCTCTAGTTTCCTTCCACATTTTAAAGATGTGCAGTAGGTGGACTAGCTACTCTAAATAGGCTGTAGGGGTGTGTGTGTGTCTGTGTGTGCACGCAGAATAACAGAGACAGGGCTAGCCACCTAGTGGTGTGAACACTGGCTAGAGATGGTCATTGATATGACACTCTGGCCTTATGTGCAAAAATAAGGAGAAACTGGGTGATGGATGGATGGATCTTTTGTAGAAAGTTTATCCTTCAGACACAGGATATAGGACCAGACTGAGGTACTAAGTTCTGCATCCCAGTCCTGCCTCTAACCAACAAAACTCATCTGCATTAACTTACTCCATTGACTTTTATAGTGCTCTTGTCAAAACTAGCACAAATATAACATTCACGAGCTAGATGCTAAGCCCCTACACATGTAACACAGAGAAGAATGTCACTTTTATGGTGAGATCTTAAGAGCAAAACTAATCATTTTAAAAAGTCGTACTATCCATACTTAGAAAAAAATCAAAGTGGGATGATATTTTCCAATAAAGTTGTCCTGGTGAAATTTTATCTGAGAGAAGAATTGGAGGAAAATGGTGTGGAAGAAGCTGTCATATAAAAAAAAAAAACAAGAATAAAGGCTAGGACTTCGGGGGGGGGGGGGGGGGGATAACAAACATAATCATAGAAATGGGAGTAAATGTATACAAAGGGGTAGAGCTGTCTTGAGCTTGAATATATCTGCAGAGAATTAGGTAACAAAAAACAGGAAAACTGCAAGAGTGGCCTGGGTCCATTTTCCAGTGCTGTTAGCTATGCAAGTAGCAAACTAAAACTGATGAAGCTAATGAGTGCAGGGCATTATGGAAAGAAACAGAAGCTCAAAGTTTTCAGATTCAAGCTGAACTTGAACCTGTGGTTAAGTCCTACAGTTACAGTGAAGGAAGTGTGATTGCCAAAAAAATACAATATAATTTGAAACTTGCTGTAAAGCCATTCAACTGTTTTTGCATGGGGTATTTGCCCTTTACAAACCCTATCATGAGCGACTGCAGCCCCCACATCCATTCTGCTTTTTTATACTAACTCCTTATTCAAACTTTGTCTTGCTGTTCTGAGGCTTGAAACTGCAGTCCTTGGAATTTCAATTTAGACCTACAAATCTACACATTCATACAACGGATATTATTCTCTTCCATTATCATAGCTGAATACTAGGCTAATGACCCAAGGGGCTATTTTAAACCTAGCTAAGTTCTCCAAAATAAAACTGATAGGCAATGGTTCCAAAATGTTTTGTGCAGGCTGTATATTCTTAGGCAGACCAACAATTACAAACATCCTCTCCTTAGAGACTTCGGTGGCAGACCAGATGTATATTTGTGGTTCCTTCTCCACTGGTCCAGGTTCTTCTTGAAGAAATGCAAGGAAGACCTCTTTCACATAGACAGGAATCCTCTGAGAAATATAACTGTCCTTGCAGCATGTCTTATTTACGTTGCTGGTGAGGTTTAGGTCCCTCGATTGGCTGTTTCTGATGCTAGTTGTTTTCCATATGTGTAACAGGTCCATTAATACTGAAACTGAGGAAGCTTTGAAAGCTAGGTCTAGGTCACTTCTCAGCAACCTGCAGGAAACTGAACATAGGGACAGGGATTTGAAGCAGTCTGCAAATGACTTGTTTTCTTCTCCTTGAATTCTTTTTGAGAGAAACATCTGTGGATGCTCCAATTACTGCATATACCAAGATGAGGTACAGACTGAAGTGGGTGTTGTAATCAAGGGTAGGCATTATGAGGGCAGATTACAATGGAAAGATGATTCGTTTGGACCGAGATGCCACACCTTTACTAATAAGACTTGCAACATGGAAAGATTCCTTGCCACAGCAGAAATATATTTTACAAATGCGGAATCTCTGTCTACATGTATTCCCAAGTACGGGGTTTACTCTCAGGGGTGTATTATCAGAGTGGTAGTTTGCAGAAGTGGCTGTCTCATCAAATGATACTATGATGCACTTTTTAGCAGCAAGTTTAGGCCTTGACATTGATGCCAGTTATTAGTTTGTGTCAGACCCTCTTGGAGGATATTAGTGTCTTGGGGTACATCAGCCAGAGGTGCTTGACATTAGTTCGACACACTGGATCCAATAAAAGCACCTGGACAGAGAGACAATCACAGCCCAAACATTCCAAGTTTAAAATCTTTTAAACTTGGAACGTGGGCTGTGATTGTGTCTGTCCAGCTGCCTTTTTTGGATCCAGTGTGCCGAACTGAGTTTTTCGGGCTTAATTTGGTCTTTGGTCGACTAAGTTGTTCCATTGGAGTTTTATTGGTTGTGCTTGACATTATCCTTGGCTTAAAAAGCAGTGGCCCCAGCACTGAGCCCAGGGAAGGATGCCAGTAGTAATGATCCTTTTTGTGGAGGTAGAGTCCCCTATTTTAACTTTGGTCCTGTCAGTGAGCCAGCTGGCTATTCAGTGGTGACGTATGGGTTAATACCTAATTCAGTGAACTTGTTAATGCCCAAATGTGGTATCATGTCAAACGCCTTGGCCAGGTTGAGGTAGGCAGTATGTACTGATTTACCCTTATCCATAGCTGTGGGAATCTTCTCAAGTTCACAAGGTTTACCAAGCTAGACATGCCCTTGACAAACTCGAACTGACTAGGGTTCAGTATTTGTAGGTTACCTATGTCATCATTTAGGATATCCATGATTGTCCTTTCCATAGCCTTGCACAGTAAGCTCATCAGGCTGAGTTGATAGTTTCCCTTGGTCTGTGGATGGGCCACCCTTATGCAGTGGTACAACCGTTGTATTTCTCCCTTCATTAGGTACGACAGAGCCCATTTGGAGATGGCCGAATAGAGATTGTAATGGGGCTTATGATTCATGTCACATGCTGTTAAGAATGCTCCTGAGATATTATCAAGACTCACTGATGCAATATTCTTGGCTTTAGAGATGGTCCCAAGGACCTGCTTTCTAGTGATGGTTGGGGGTCGAGACGGATGTTAGAATTTCCTAATGAATATTGGATGGGCTGGGTAAACATTGAGCCAAATTGGTCAGCCAGGAGATTAGCTATATCTTCTGATTCCACGTAGGTGGCACCATTTACAATTAATTTGATATACTGCTGTGTATTGGCTTTGAGGATTCAGACATAACTGAAAAAATCTTGGAGTTATCCTTGACCTGGAAGGCTATTTTTTACCTCAGATTTGGCTTTTGTGTACTTAACACCCTGAGTTGCTTATTTAAGCTAAAGAGGGAGCTTTTACCTTGCTAGATATTGCTTCTCTTAGTTTTTGCCATGGGTTTCTTCCTTTTGTTGTGTAGCCTATTAATATTTGAAAGGCACCTGAACAGCTTGCTTATTGCAGTGGCCCTGTGCTGATTTCAGGTAGGTAAAGCAATATCTGTACAGCTGATGTTATGGGCAATTCACAGTGTCTGTGAACATTCTGAATAGGTAGCAGTATTCTCAGGGTTGGGGGGGGCTTGAAATTTAAGAGTTTACCTTGGATAGTAATTATAAGTTATAAGGTTTCCAGGTGTCCCTTGTTTTACATTTATGGTCTGACCTGACTAGAGAGGATATTACATGGGTGTGTGGGGGAGATGAGTAGGTGTAGCACTCTGTCATGTTTGTATGAACCAGGTCGAGGATGTTTGAGCTCCACCCTTGGGATTCCGGATACTGGCTAAGGCTACCCCTATAGTGCCTTTTTTAGGCAATGTTCAAATGACAAATTCACCACCGTAACAGGTATAAGCAAGCAAAATCTGAGGGTAATGCTACTCAATGCTATAAGTCTAAACCTCAAAATGGAGAACATCGACATCTGTGCAGTGACAGAGACCTGGTTCAAGACTCCAGAGAGCACCCCTGCATTACCAGGCTATAATTCATACCACACCTTTCGGCCACCTAACCTCGACCGAAACACTAAAGGTGGAGGCGTGTCCATATTCATTAAGGATATCCACACCTCCAGGCTAGTTGCTCAGCATAATGCATTCAAGATTATCCAAGTGCAACTAACTCTGGGCAAGACCGCAATCTAAATTGTAACTTGCTACAGATCGCCCACCATGCCCCAGGATTCCCACTCCTCATTTTGGAAAATATTAGGGTACAACCCAACACCCTAATAATGGGAGATTTCAACTACCCCACCATTAACTGGGAAAACTACTCATGTACCAACTCTTTTGCTCAACATTTTCTGGAATTCATAAATTCCAACGCCTTGGATCAACTTATCCACACCCCCACCAGGGGCAGCAATATCCTAGACCTGGTCATTACCAACATGGGTGACCAGTGTTTCACACCAGAGTTCAATTCCTTGTTGGTCAGATCCGACCACAAGCTAATCAGCCTAGACATCCCGGCCCCCACCACCCATTAGGGAAACCACCGTAAAAAATTTCTCCAAAGCCAACTTCACGCTTCTTAAGACAGAAGTGGCAAACTTCACAACACCCATGCAGACGGACATAGAGGTACCGACTGCTGAATTCTACACAAATGGACTTTATAAGCACTTACACGAGTGTATAGATCGTGTTATCCCTAACAGAACCAAGATGCTATCCTCCAAAAAAAGGAAGCCAATCTGGTGGTCCCCTGCCATAAACAAACTCTACAACAGAAGAAAGAAACTGTTGCAAAAAAAGAGTAAAATCCCATGACTGGAAGAACTCCCTGGTCAGCCTTGGTAAGAAGCTGAGATCCCTCATAAAATCCTCCAAAGCTAGTTATGAAAACAAAATCACCACTGATGCTAAAGACAACCACAATGCATTCTATAGCTATGTCAAGAACCTCAATGGCAACACTCAGATTTGCTCTGAGTTACAGCACAATGACACTAAATATACAGAACCAACTGATACTGCTAACATCCTGGCAGATAGGTTCAGTGCTAACTTTATCCCCAACCCCCACCCCCCTAAAGGGCCCATCTCTATACCGGAAGAATGCAAAGTTCTTGTAGTCACAGCTGCACAGGTAAAAACCACACTCACCAAAGCCAAGAACACAGCATCCATGGGACCTGACAACATCCCAGGCTGCATTCTATATGAACTACAGAATGAGCTGGCATCCCACCTAAGCACCATGTTCAATTATAGCCTCATCTCAGGTTTTGTGCCCACTGAATGGCGCACAGTGACTGTTATCCCACTCCACAAATGGGGGAGCCACCACGGACCCCAAGAACTACTGCCCCATAAACCTAATGAGCCTGGTCTGCAAGGCCATGGAACGTATCATCATGGAACTTATAAACAAAGACATTGGTAATCTCTAAACTCTGGACCCCACCCAGTTCGGGTTTGTAAAAGGCAGATCATTTTATTTTATTTTACATTTGTTGACCGGAATAGTCTGACTGGATGCATGTCCATTTTCAGCGGAGGCCTGGGGAGAAAAGCTCCAAGGGTAAGCAGATA
This sequence comes from Protopterus annectens, assembly GCF_019279795.1. NCBI lineage: Eukaryota > Metazoa > Chordata > Ceratodontiformes > Protopteridae > Protopterus > Protopterus annectens. The sequence goes on along the minus strand of NC_056748.1, from coordinate 1,026,088,499 downwards.
CAGCATTACATAATACCAGCATTACATATTACAAACAGACTATTTACAGTGATTACATAAGTAAGCAAGTTCCACAGGTTAGAGTTAATCCTGAGCGTAAATCAGGATTAAACTAAATTACACAGTAAGCTGGCTAACAGATTTTTACACATTCTAGAGAGAGTTAGCCAGGCTTGATACATTGACATAGCCAGTTAAGTGCCAAATGTTGTTTGAGTCTAGTTTTAAATTGACCCAAGGTAGAAAGTATGGTAATCTCAGCTGGAAGAGAGTTCCAGGGTCTACTTACAGAGTTTGCAAAGAGAGAGTCACCGGCTGTGTTATTAATTTTGCTAGTCTGAATTAGTAGTCTGTTAGCGGATCGAAGTGGTCTAGGATTGTTACAGGGGGTGATAGTATTTTTAAGTGCAGGAGTATTGTCTGGATTATAGAGGATTTTATAGGCCATAATCAGTTGGTTATACTGGATTAGGCTGGGTAGTTCAAGCCACCCAAGCTGATTTACATTGAAGCAATGATGTGTCCTAAAAGGCAGCCCAGTGGCAAATCTGACAATGTGGTTGTAGCAAATTGAGAGTTTAAGGACAGTGTTGTTTAAATTCGAGAGTAGAGGGGATGCATACAGAAGGGTTGAAAGAAGGTGAGAGCAAGCTATGGCAACTTTAGCTGGAGGGGTTAGGAAGGCTTTTATCCTGTAAAGTGACCCTAGTTTTTTATTGATGGTTTTGATAGTTTGGTTAACATGTAGGTCGAATTTTAGATTATTATCTATGATGACACCTAATAATTTTGTAGAGGGGTCAGGGGAGATTATTGTGCCATCATTTGAATTTATGGTAAAGGTGAAAGCGGTAGACCTACGTGTTGGTGAAAATAACCGCATTTTAGTTTTTTTTGGAATTTAGGATCAGACGACGTTTAGAAAGCCAGTTTTCTATTGTATTAAAGGTGGTCTGGGTAGCTGACCATAACTCTATTGGAGATGTGGCCGAGCAAATCAGAGTAGAGTCATCAGCATATTGGATACAGCTGACTTTTGGGATGACAGTATAAAGGTCGTTAATGAAGATGGAGAATAGCAAGGGCCCTAGTATAGAGCCTTGTGGTACTCCAGGGTGTTAGGTAGAAGACTACAGAGTTTGTTCTGCCAGAGGACAGCCTGCTGTCGATCATTCAGGTAGGATTGAAACCATTGAAGGGCTCTAGTATCTAGACAGAATGTTTGCAGGGTGTGGATTAAAAGTTGGTGATCAACCATATCGAATGCCTTGGAAAGATCCAAGAAGAGGGCTGAGGATATATAATTATTGTTGTGATTATGGTTTATGGTGTTGGTAAAGGCTAGGAGGGCTGAAGTAGTGCTGTGATGAGGACGGAAGCCATGCTGAGTGTCTGCCATAAGGTGATTCTGGATTAAGTGGTGCATGAGTTGTCTATGAATACATTTTTCCATAATCTTTGCAAGTGGAGAGAGTATAGCTATTGGCCTATAATTGGAGAATTCAGTAGAGCTGCCTCCTTTGTGAAATGGGATTACATAGGATATTTTCCAGATGGTGGGAATTTTAGCTTCTACTATGGTTCGATTGATTATTATTGAGACGGGGTAAGCAATAGCATCAGCTGATTTTTGTAGGTACTCGGCAGGGAGTTGATCAGCAGAAAGTGTAGTGGGTTTTAATTTTTTGATCAAGGTACGGATAAGTGAAGTGGTGACTGGTTGGCAGCTGAACGCGAGTAGGTTTCTAGAGGTGGTACTTTCAGGACCAGGGGAGCTAGGAGGTAGTTGGCTAGCTAGGGCTTGAATTGTCTCAGTAAAGAATCGGTTAAAACTGTCAGAAACATCTTCAGGGGTTTTATTACTAGTAGCAGCAGGGATTGGAGTTGAAGTTTGTCCAGGATGTAGTAGATTATTTAAACCTGCCCAAAACTTCTGAGGGTTATTTTGATTTGCTGTCTGTAAATTACAGTAGTATTGTTTTTTGTCTTGTAAAATGGATTTTTTTAATTTCGTTCCTGGATTGCCTGTATTTAATGTGATCTTGTGGGTCTTTAGAAGAACGCCATAAAGCCCATACTTTGTTTCTAAGGGTAATTTTGAGTTTTTGCCTTTGTTCTCTTTGAACGAACAGGTGCATGCAAATCAAGGATCTCAAGGAATTTGTTGTTAAAGTATGCTACTGCTTCCTCTAAGGGGAGGTGTTTTAGAATAGACCAATTACATGAGTTTAGTTCTTGTTGGAATTTGGCAGGGTAAAAGTTTTTATTGTTTCTAACCTTTCTGTGTAAGGGTTGTTGGGAATTAATGGCTTTGTGCTTAATTACATATGTGAGAAGGTGATTGCTTAGGCCAGAGGTGTACAGTTGGGGGTGACTGAGTACCCAGTCAAGTATGCTTTCTTTTTGGTTGGGTTTACCTATCCTGGTAGGGGTGGATATGATTTGTGTAAATGCATGCAGGTTAATATGGGTGGTTGGGGATTCTGAGGAACGGGTGCCCTAGTCTATGTTAAAGTCTCCAAGCAGTAGGGTTTCTTGGGGGTAGTGACATGATAGCCAGTGCAGGATATCTTCAAGTGTAGATATATTGTTACCTGGGGGAATGTACATACAGATGATGATATTAATGCATTTATTTTTATTAAGTTGCAATTTGGTGGCAAGAATCTCTGAGTTATTAATCTGAGGTGGTTGTATTACATCTATGGAGACATTCAACTCAGATTTATAGAGTACAGCTACCCCACCTCCCTTCCTGGAAGCACGATCCAGCCTGTGTACGTTGTACCCAGGTGGTAACACTTCATTGTCTGTAGTGTTAGGTTTTAACCAGGTTTCAGATAAACAGAGAATCTCAGGGGAGTGGACATCCAGAAGTGCATGCAATTCATGTACCTTGTTATTAATGCTTCTAATATTGAGGTGACAGGCTAGGAGAGAGTTAGTTGGCCTATTAATTGTAGGTTTGTAGCTTAGATTGCAAGTAGAGGGGGTATGTGTATCTGAAGTGGGTGGGCCAGGGTTGGGGTGAATATCAGCACCAAGTATTAGGTTGTCTATAGTTGGTGATGAACTTCAGGAATTTGTTTATTAGTTTGTGGTAGTGTTTGGATCTAGAGCTAATGTGCCTGGGGTTGAGATGTTGATAAGACTGAACAAGATGTTGGATAGGACCTGGTGCTATAAGTATGGTTGAAGGTGGGAGGATTTACAGCTGGGGTGATAGTATGGCCTTTCGGGACCTGAAATCCCGTGAGAAACTGGTTTTCATACAAGGTAAGGAGGTATGGCGCGAACAAGAGGGGTAGTAAAGAGGAGTATATCATTATTTGTGATTCAGCTAGTGAGTTAAGGAACTGTTTTACCTGGTGATGCAACACCAGAAGATAGAGTGGTGAGGTAAAGGTACTGGAAGGGGGATGGGAGAATGCCAGATGAAAGCTAATAGGTGCTATTAAAATGTAGGTAGAAGAATGGGGGTGGGAGGAATTATCCCAGATGAAAGCAGATATGATTTAGAAAGTGGGGGAGTGGCTATAGTACTTTAAATTTAGAGGTACTGGGGGCGGGAGGGAATTGGGGGCAGGGAGGGGAGCGAAGAGAGCCTGAGCGTAGCGAGGGCAAACGTAGCGGGGCTATTGCAGTTTACAAGGTTTCCTAAGGTATCCTAAAGCTATAGGGTAAGTATTATAGCTCTTAATGCAAGAGTCAGTTTACATTAAGTTACAGGGGAAGGAGGCAAACACTCAACTAGAAAAAAGAGCCCTATGGCTGACCAAAATGGTGACCTGCTTAATTACACAGCACTGTAAGTGAAAGCTTAACAAATGCTTTTTGTGTACAACCTACTCTGCTTAAATGCTGAGAGAAACTGATTTTGTTATGGTGACCAACTGCAGTCCTGTAGACTCCGTTTTGTAGGTAAAACCAATCACACAACTCATAACATTAACACCCCCAACCTCCTTTAACTTAATATAACTCACAATCACCTCCCTTCTTCTCCCTCCTTATTATAATACTCTACCTACAAAGAACTATCCCAACGAGCTCACAAACTTCAACAACCAATTTTCTCTCCCTCCTCTCAAACTTCTATAATGCCTACTTCATCTACCCCGCACCAATTACTACCACTTCTCTTACTCTCCCTCTTATCTCTTCTAACCTCTGTCTATATCATAACCTCATTTGAGCAACCACTATACTCCACTTTTCTCCTACCCTTTAAATATACTTCCACACCACTAATAACAAACTACCCCAATCATCTTAACATTTTATCCAAACCCAACTACCTACTTCCCAAGTTTCATAGACTAGCTCACATTAAGTACACCAACCGAAATGCAAATAAACTATTAGACTATTATTGTAAACTTCTCAACCCTAAACACATAACACTCCTCCACTCCCTTATAGATGGTGACATTCAACCCAATCCTGGCCCTAACCAGTACCTTAAATCTCCAGACATTAACCCTCATAAAACTAATACACCAACACCTACTAAACCAGCTAACTCACTCTATATAGCACACCTCAATACACGTAGCATCTGTAATAAAATTACACAACTTCATGCCCTCTTACATGTCCACCCATTTGACATCCTTTGCCTATCTGAAACGTGGCTAAAACCTACCATCAAGGACAATGAAGTTACCCCACCCGGGTATAATATCATTAGACTAGACCGTACAGTCAAAAAGGGAGGAGGGGTAGCAATCCTTTATAAAGCAGAGCTACAAGTTAGCACTGTAAATCTAAACCCACCTTCAGATAACAACGCTGAAATACTCTTTACTAAATTACAAATCAACACACATAAGGCTATAAACATTATCTGTATATACCTTCCACCAGGTAAAAATATCAGTACTCTCGAGGATATCCTTAACTGGCTTTCAATAAATTCCCCACAAGAAACCATAGTTCTAGGAGACTTTAATATAGACTGGAACAACTGCAATACTATATACCCAACCACACATATTAACCTTCATGGCTTCTCACAAACTATTATTTCCCCCACCAGAACTAATAAACCAAACAATAAAGAAAGTACATTGGACTGGATACTTACTAATAACCCCAAACAAGTATACATAGCAGGAACCCTCCCAGAAGACCTAAGTGACCACTTACTAACTTATATGATCAGAAATAAAACCAACCTAACTTTCCCATCTTCATTTAGAACAGTACGCACTAAAAAGCAATTTAACCCAGAACTTTTCCAAAATGAACTTAAACAATGTAATTGGTCACCATTAAAAGATCTCCCAATCAATGAAGCAGTAGAATATTTCAATTCTACATTCCTAGATATACTTGACCACCATGCCCCATCACGCTCAGTAAGAAATAAGACTAAACCAGCCCTTTGGCTTACTAATAATACTAGACAAAAAATCAGTCTCAGAAACATATCCTGGGCAACATGACGTACTACTAAAAACCCTTTAGATCAGCAAATCTTTAGACAAGATAGAAATATTACTAAAAAAGCCATCCTATTAGATAAGAAGAACTTTTACCTACAGCACTCCTACCACAAGGAACCACAAAAATTTTGGGCTAGTATTAACAAACTCCTACACCCGGGTCAAACATTCGCTCCCAACCCAACTGGCTCCAACCCAGACAATCCCTCTCAAACCGCAAATGATTTTAATTCTTTCTTCACAAATGCCATCCAAAATCTTGCTAGCCATCTATCTCCTGACACCTCAAATTTGCCCACCTCCAACACTATCCCACCCCCACCATTTCATATACAACCTGTACCTACTTCCTTCATCTGCTCTCTTCTCCAAAAACTAAAACCTACTACCCCCTCAGCAGACAAACTCCCAGCACAGTTCCTACAAAAAGGAGCCAAAGCCATTGCCTACCCCATTTCCATTCTGATCAACAGAACCATATGTGAAGGAATCATCCCATCCATCTGGAAAATTTCTCATATCATCCCACTACATAAAGGGGGCCACTCCAATGAATATTCTAACTTTCGTCCTATAGCTCTGCTATCCCCCCTTGCAAAAATTATGGAAAAAATGTATCCATAAGCAACTACTACACCACCTTCTCCATAACAACCTACTTGCCAACTACCAACATGGATTCCGACCTTACCATAGTACCACCACTGCCCTTCTATCCTTCACAGACAGCATAAGTAAAAACCGTAATAATAATACTATTTCCTCTGCAGTATTCATTGATTTACCTAAAGCCTTTGATATGGTTAATCACCAACTTCTACTACACATACTGAAATCCCTCTCACTCAGCACATTAGCTATAAATTGGTTCAGATCCCACCTTGAAAACCGGCAACAGGCTGTACTATGGCAAAATAATCTCTCAAATAACCTTCCTATTTCTCTTGGTGTTCCACAGGGCTCCATTTTAGGCACACTCCTATTTTCTGTTTATATTAATGACCTTCACTCTGCACTCCCTCACACTACTTGCATTCAATATGCAGATGACTCCACTATTATCTGCACAGCCACCTCTCAAACTGAACTTAAATCTCACACCCAAGAAGCTTTCAACACCGTAGAACTATGGTTCTCTAACCGCTGCCTCCTCCTTAACCCTAAAAAAACTAAACTGTTACTCTTTACACCAACCCGTAACTCCACCCCTATTCATTTCACACTCACATCTAATGATGGTACTGTTATCTCTCCTGACACAACCACTAAGCTATTAGGAATAACAATAGACAACAACCTTAACTTTGATAGTCATATTAACAACACAATAAAATCAGTGAACAAAAAACTGGGATCCCTTTACAGAATCAAGCCTTTCCTTACACCAGTAGCTAGGACCACCATAGCCAGGACCCACTTAATCTCAACTCTACTCTATGCCTCACCTGTATATACCAATCTTTCAAAAAATAACATCAACAAACTGGCTACATCCTATAATAATATAGCCAGATTTGCTACAGGTTCTCCCTTCCGAACTCATCACTGTCTTAACCTAAAACAACTAGACTGGCTAGAATTTGCTAACCATCTTCAATATCTCCAGCTTGCAATTGTCCATAAGACCCTGCATCAACCTACTAATACTCCAGTACTCTCCACTATCATCGAACCCTACAAAAACCTCAAGAACCTAGCTCCTCAAACAAACTACTAAGAAACATTTCAAGATCCAACAACTCATCAGGTGACTCCCTCTACTCTAACTCTGTAGGAAAGCTATGGAATTTACTACCCACCGAACTAATAACTCTAACTTCTCTCCCACTCTTTAAAAAGAAACTTATGCTATTTCTAAAGACACACTGGCTATGCAGCTGCATTCACCCTGATTAACTTTTTTTTACTCACCCCGACTAACTTTTTTATTTTTATTTTTTAAAGGCTTTAGTTACTCTGATACTCTTTACATTTTCCTAGATCAGTAAAATACCATTATATCACCAACAAACGTTATTATATGTAACATATTAGACCAATGAATATATCGCATTAAAAAAAAAAAAAAAATTTTGATCTGTATTTGAATTTTTTATGTATCTCTTGGAGCTTTTCTCCCCGGGCCTCTACTGAAAATGGACATGTATCCAGCTAGACTAGCCCAGTCAACAAATGTAAAATAAATAAAAATAAATAAATGTAGAGTTCAACTATGAAAAAAGAAAAGCAGAGATTCTAGGGTAAGCATGAAGGCAACAACAGGCAGTTATTTTATAATAATACATTCAGAAAGGTTTGAGGGTGTGGGGGTTAAGTAGCACACTTCAGAATGAACTAAGATTTATAGCTAAGAAACCTAAGCAAGAGAGCAATGCAGTAAATAAACACTTGCCAGATTTTAAAGATATACCAGAAAAACTAAATCAATTGTTCACAATTGTACAACTGGAAAATTGCCAGTAAAAGCACTTCAGGTATATCTAGCCCAAGTTATTCAGGTCATAAAAGCACTTCCTCAATGTGTGTGTGCAATTTAAACATTAAAAACACATGCAGCAAGTAGGAGCTCTGATTATACACTTTCTCTAGGTACAGGTTCAGTTTAAACACAAATATTACCACAGAAATTCAGTAAAGTCATTAGAACGTAGCGGGGATATTGCAGTTTACAAGATTTCCTAAGGTGTCCTAAAGCTATAAGGTAAGTATTATAGCTCTCAATGTAAGAGTCAGTTTACTTAAGTTACAGGGGAAGGAGGCAAACACTCAAGCAGAAAAAAGAGCCCTATGGCTGACCAAAATGATGGTTGTTGTCTTTCGGCTTTTCCCAGTTAGGGGTTGCCACAACGGAACTCCGGTCCACTAATGATTGGCAGTAGATTTTCACGAACGCCTAAGTGCCAGCCTGACGTTCAACCAAGGCACGCCCATTTACGCATGTCTTTCGAACGCCCACCCAACCGCGAGGAGGACATGCAGACTCCACACAGAAGGCACTCCCTGCACTCCAGCCAAGAATCGAACGGGAGAACCTCTTGCTGTGAAGCAACAACGCTACCGCTGCACCACCACGATCAAAATGGTGACCTGCTTAATTACACAGCACTGTAAGTGAAAGCTTAACAAATGCTTTTTGTGTGCAACCTACTCTGCTTAAATGCTGAGAGAAACTGATTTTGTTATGGTGACCAATTGCAGTCCAGTAGACTCTGTTTTGAGGTAAATGTAGAGTTCAATCTGCTTAAATGCTGAAAGAAACTGATTTTGTTATGGTGACCAATTGCAGTCCTGTAGACTCCGTTTTGTAGGTATATGTAGAGTTCAAACTAAGTCACACCAGGTCAGCCAAGGGGGGAAGAGAGAGGGAAATCCTAAGCACCTAGATTTGAAAATGATCATGTCTCCTAAACCTGATTGACTTCTTTGAAGCAGTCACCAAAGCCATAGACGAGGGTAAGGTGGTTCACACAGCCTATCTAGATCTTGACAAGGCTTTTGACACCATACCCCACTCTGGAATTATAGTTAAATTCACTAAACTAGGTATAAATCCCTATGTCACAAGATGGGTTGCCAACTGGCTCACTGATAGAACCCACACTGTGAAAGTAGCAGACTCCAAATCCGACTTCAGACCAGTGACAAGTGGAGTACCACATGGTTCAGTCCTGGGTCCTCTCCTGTTTGGTATCTACTTTTCTGAAGTGCAGGCTAACGCAGAAGGTCTTTGGCTAACGAAGTTCGCAGATGACTGCAAACTAGGAGCCATAATTGAAACTCCTAACGATGTAGACATCATACAAAAGGGCCTCACTGAGACAGATGCCTAGTGTCAAAACCATGACCTCAAGCTCAATGCCAAAAAGTGCATTGTCATTCCTTTTGGTAAAAACTCTGTACCCATGAGCTACCACATAGGTGGTAGTCTACTTAACACCGAAAGTGGGATAAGAGACCTTGGGACACAGGTGGACAGTAGTCTCTCCTTTGATAATCACATCGCCACAATAGTCAGGAAATCCTTCTACATGGCACACGTTATCACAAAAGGTTTCTCATCCAGGAAAAAGAGGTCATTGTTCCCCTCTATTCGTCACTCATTAGACCCATTAAAGAGTACAACGCCCCTTTTGGTATGTACCCCACAAGACATCTACAACAAGCGGAAAGGCCGCAGAAATACCTCACAAAGAGGATTAGTGGCCTCAAACTGATGCCCTACGCACACCTTCTCAAAAAACTCCAGCTTTACTCCGTCGCATATCGTCTACTCAGAGGCGATCTCTGCCTAACATATAAAGCTATGTCAAACCCACAGCTGTTGGACATGCTCCACTTAAAGAAATCCCAATGCTTCCAAGCTACACGCTCTAGGGACCTAAACCTTGTCACCACAATAAACAGAACATGCTAGAGGGATAGATTCCTCTCCCAGAGACTTCCCATACTCTGGAACAAACTACCTATCTATATCAAACAAAGCTCCTCATTAGCACTCTTCAAGAAAAATCTTGATGACTGGATGGGAAATAGGAAATTCACCCTGGGGATCACCTCTGTGGCTCTCCTCAACAGGGTCACAGGAAAATAATTTTCTTGGGTGGCGAAAGCCAGGGTACCTTTTTGGCTAGGCTTGTATAGGCCCTAGGACCGATAGCCTAGTACCTACCTATGAACCAGAGAGTTGGCATTTATTAAGTCCATTAATCTCTTGGCCTGTATGTTGGGAGCTGTATAAGATTCCTAGCTTATATTGGGGTATCTGAAGTTACGTATGAATATGGTGTTTGGTTGGATGGGGAGTGTGTCAAGTGCCTTTAAACAAGTATTGTGCTTTTCCTGGGTCATTGAGGGAAGTGTGTCAAGTGCCTTTAAGCACGTACTGTGATTTTCCTGGGTCACTGAGTGGGACCTATAGCTTTTGCATGGGACCTTATTTATGGTGATTCGGAATAGAAAAACTCAAGTCTGTCATGCTGAAGGGCCAGCCTTGAGATGTGTTTATTTTTATTGAATACAGACAGGCTGCCACCTTTTGTCTAAATGTGTGAAAGGCATTGTAGACCTGCACTACTTGGGTGCTCTCCGTGGCTGTAAACAAAAATCTACATCCTCCAAAGTGAGGAGTGCCTGCAGGAAGTGCAGGTTCTTGTTCAACTCCTGGCAATGAGCAGAAACACCCTCAGATTTTCCTGGTTTGGTATAGCTATAGCAGAAGGTTTATCTGGCTGGTAATGCCTGAAAAAGGCAGTATGGGGGTGGAAAAGGTTTTAGCCAGTATTTAAATTCTTAGGGAAAGACAGCTGCAAACCATTTCTGACAAAGCAGCATGGCTAGTCGAACAAACACTGTATACCCTTCAATGATGCTATACTCTAAGCCAATTGTTGAAGTCAATTATTTTCTATTCGTATTGTGGCATCATCCTAGGAAAAGGTAGAATGCTGCTCAGTGCTAGGTTCATATCAGCCTGGGACACATTCCAAGAGCTCAGTCATGTCTCTCCTCATATAGTCCAGGGAGGTAAGTCTTAGATTAACACCAACATGGACTATGACCTCGTCATACTTTTTACTTGAGGTTGTGACCTGAGTGCATCAGTGATAGGACAAATCCTGTCTCCTGATTGGCAGCTGACTGTGACCATCTCTTTACTTAGCCTGGTGAGCAGGATATCTTTGTGTCTCACTACGGTGTCTCCTATGACCAGAATACTGGGTTGTGTAGTGGTCTACAACTTTACGGGCTGTGGCAGTATGCATCTTGTCACATGGTGTGTTTGTGGCATGCTCTTGAGGTAGCTGAGGACTTTTTTGTGTGTGCAGTGTCTGGGAGGTCTTTATGGTTTGGGGAGATTCCATTTAAGAGCCTCAGCATATGTAAGTCTATGTAACTGGTCTGTACTGTGTGAGGTGTGAGTGTCTCGTGTGCTGCTGATAACTTGTTTGTAGTGTGGTTGCTTGCAGATGAGAGTCTTGCCACTAGTGGCATCGAACAATTACAGCTCTTGCATACCTTATTTGTATGTTTGAGGATTTAGGTGGTTGTCAGAGCACATGAGGCAATTTCTGCATTGCCTCAGGATACTCCTGTCCACCAGGCCGACTGCAGAGATAGCATGGAATGCATGCCCAATGCTTTGGGACTGACATTATTTACGTTTTCCAACACTAACATAATACTAATTTTCACAGGAAAGGTTTACACTACTAAACTATTTAAGTAATCCTCAAATATTCAAGAACTGCCACTAATATGTGGTCATGCATTCACATCCTGTACTTTCCAAACAGCCATTTAACTTTTTATACACTGTGTGCCTCATTCTGGCCTAAAAATTAGTGAACAAGCTCTCCTCAAAGTTATTACTGAATAATGATCCCGTTTTTAGTCATAATTACAAAAGAGAGAACTTTTAAATATGTTCTAGTAATCTTGTTTCTTTTATAAGCTAATAATCATAACTGTACTGACTTCCTAACTGACTGTCATGATATTCACTCATTCTTTGATTCCCACTTCAGCCAAATCAGGGTTGAGGGAGGTAGAGCCAGTTATCGTGGTTTAATGTGTGAAAGGCAGAAAAAAGTCATGTAAAGGATCCCAATCTACTATGATATGGGTACAGAATCTTACATCAAATTGGCTTTTACATCAACGTATGAAAAGGCTGGTACAGTGCATCGAAAATTAGCTGATGGAAAAGTAACAGTTTTTTTATCAATAGATCATGGCACAGTGGAGATCGGGGCATATGCCCTTCTAGCACTGTAGTGCAATCTCTGAGCTGTATATAATTAGGGGGGCAGGAGGTTCAGGGGGACTTTTTTCCTTGATCCTCTGTAGATCGATTGTTTACAGTTTTGATGGAAAACAGTTGAGCAGTGTGGGATTGACTACTTTCCATTTTGATGGACGGTCATGCTTCCATATGTATGTAATATACGGAAAGTGCTACTTTTGTTGAACAACACTTTTGTCAACATCTGTTTAGTCGACACAATCTGTTCAGCTAAACAGATAGTTGACGACCACCGACAAAAGTAGCAGACTGGATGATTCTTTGGCTTGGGAAATTTGCTCTTTACCAAGAATTGTGTGATCTGAGTTGATACATATATATAATTAGCAGAGGGTGTGTGTGTGAATGAGGTTTTGCCCCTTAGAATTTTGTTTTAGCACTGAAACAGTTGGAATTTTGTTGAAGCACTGAAACAGTTGGAAGATAATAAAGAAATAATTATAAAGCAGGCAGATAAGGGTGGTGCAACTTTTATAATGAATAGAGTAGATTATAATGAATAGAGTAGATTATATGTTAACAATGCAAGCTCTTCTGGATGATGCAAACACTGTTAAGAAAATAAGTGTAATGGATGTTAAGAAATGTATAAGTGAATATAATATGCTTATTTATGACATGCAACTTACTAAAAGTATAGAGCTGTTAACTTTTTCACTATTCCTTGCCCAAACAATCTGGTAATTTATAGAATACCAAAGATCCATAAATCTTTGACCCAGCCACCCATGAGACCTATATTCTCAGGGAGAGGCTGAGTAACAGAACCTGTTTCTATATACTTGCAAGAATGTTTAAATATTTACCACAGAATCTGAGTTATATAAGAGAGAAAAATGACTTCTTGATCAAGCTGAGAGAATGGAACACAATGAATAAATGTAATGATTTTATGTTTGCAACACTGGATATCAATTCATTATTCACTGTAATTCCAAATTAATATGGCATAGAAGCAATACGAAGTTATTTAAATGCAGAAACAACTAAGCCAGCTAATGAAATAGAAACTGTCTCTTATTAGACCTGGTATTAACTAAAAACGCATTTTTATTTAATGAGCAGCCATATATTCAGATAGCTGGAGTAGTCATGGGTACTCCCATGGCAAATACTTATACAAATTTGGTTATGCATCATTGGGAAAAATCAGTTGTATTTAATAATGAGCAAGCTATGAATAACAGGGTTCTGTCTTATCGAAGATTTGTTGATGACTGCCTTTTAATATGGAATGGTACTGAGCAAATGCTGAATGAGTATGTGGAATATTTAGAGAGTACCACTGCATTTTTTAGATTTAAAAAGCAATGGTCAGCTGAAAGAATTTCTTTTTTGGATGTATTACTTGAAAAGGTATCTGTAAGGTAGTAAGATATGCAGTAACTGCAATTATATGGGACGAAGTTCAAGCACCTCTCAGAAGCGGCAACCTGTATACAAAAAAGTAATTAGAGGACAAAAACGCATCTGTGGTGATAACAGCGTTTATGGTTTTATTCTGAAGAAAGTGTGTTTTAATAAAGCTTGTTCATGTGGAAAATACCAGTGGAGTCGTGCCTTGGTGGAACTGCTCTATTTTCTCTTGTTTTGGCTGCTTTTATTGAGCAATTTACTTTCCTGTTCGTTTTGGCTGTTGGAGTCAAAAAATTAATACAACAGGACAAAATCCTATATTACCAGTCTGCCCTGAACTCCACCCAAAACAACCCTAAACAATTCTGGTCAACCATCAACTCCATCCTCCACCCAGGAAAAGTAGGAACTCCTTCACCAAACCAAACAAATTCCTCTGAAAACATTGCCACCTCTTTCAACACTCAATTCACACAAACCATTCTATCACTAGCAAAACAACACAACCCCTCTCCCCTACCCCCTCCAACTACACCTAGTAACCTGCCCACTGCACATTCGCTTTCTCTCCTATCCCTACCTCCAACATAAAAAAACTCTTATCGAAACTAAAGCCCACAAAACTAGCAGCTGACAACCTCCCACCTGAGTACCTTAAAATTGCAGCTGAAGCCCTAGTCTACTCAGTTGCAATCCTGATTAACCGATCTTTATCTGAAAGCTATGCCCCTTCACAATGGAAAATATCCCACATTATCCCCCTCCACAGAATTCTCCAAGTACCGGCCCATAGCAATTCTGTCGTCTCTATTAAAAATACTTGAGAGATGCATTCACTCTCAGGTTCTAGGCTACCTCCTTGCTAACAACCTCCTATCTAACACACAGCATGCTTTCCGACCATACCACTGCACAACCACTGCCTTACTTGCTTTCACTAATACAATCCCTCAACATAAAAACAATGGTTATTTCAGCTCTACAACTTTCCTAGCCCTATCTAAAGCATTCAACATGGTCTCTCATAAACAACTCATCACTGTCCTCAATACTCTATCCTTCTCTCAATCTGTCACAAACTGGTTCCAGAGCTACCTGACTAACCGCCATCAATCCGTTGTTTGGCATAATGATATATCCCCCCAACTCCCTGTCTCAGTAGGTGTTCCCCAAGGATCCATCCTTGGACCCTTACTCTTCTCCATATTCACTAATAATCTAGCCTCTGCTACCAAACAAGCCACTCTCATACAGTACGCAGATGATTCCACCATCATCTGCTCAGCCCACTCCCTACCTGAACTTCAAAACACCACACAGGAAGCTTTTTCCTCAGTTGAAACTTGGCTTTCAGATGCACAATTAATACTTAACCCAAACAAAACTCCTCATCTTCCAACCCACCAAACACAATCTAAACACCCACCAATTTAATATTAAAGCCAATGACAATACCATTATCCCAACAGACCACACCAAACTACTTGGAGATGAAATTGACAATAACCTCAAGTTTGACATCCACATCTCGTTGACCATAAAAAAAGTACACAGAAAAACTAGGAGCTTTATACAGAAATAAGCAATTCCTCACCAAAACAGCCAAGATTTCAGTTGCAAATAGCCACCTTATCTCTACCCTACTCTATACCTCTCCAATATTTACCAACCTAACGCAAAGTGCGTTAGGTAAACTCTAAGCTTTCTACAACAAAATAGCAAGGTTTGCCACTGGCACAAACTACCATAGCCACCACTGCACCTCACTTACTGAACTAGGCTGGCTAGTACTCCCTCACCTCCTTCAATGGTACCAACTCTCACTAACCCACAAACTACTAAATCATCCGCTAAAAAGTCCCCTCCCTTCCAAATCTACTCCAACCCTATCATACCACCATGCTCCAGCAACAAAAATCAATTACAGGTAACTAAAACCAGGAACTCTGCTAGACAAGCTCTCTTCTCCTACTCCATAGCAAAATTCTGGAATACCCTTCCTCTCACTATAACGTCTGTGTCATCACACACCAACTTCAAAGCTGCTCTAAAATCTCATCTAAAAGAGCACTGGACATGCCCCTGTAACAAACCTCTCTAACATCTCTACCCCAGCCTCTCTAATCCCTTTCTTTGTCCCCTCTAACTACCTCAGATTGCAGCCAAATACATTGCTTGTAAACCTTTATCTCAGCTGTAATCTTAGCCACTGTTATTCCAGGGTAATAGCTGCTAGCTCAGCTATTAAAATACTTGTTAGTCTTTATGGCACAAATGATATAAGTGTTGTACCATTTAACTAAATAATTTCATTTTGAACTATAACCATTTACTACTATTGTTAAACAAAACCTACCTATAGTTCTTGTAATTAATTGTTGTTTTTACTGTGGAGCTTTTCTCCTCAGGCCTCCGCTGAAAAAGGACTTGTGTCCAGTTGGATTTTCCCGGTCAACAAATGTAAACGATTAAAATAAAAATAGAATAATAAAGTAAGAGGGGGTGATGTTAATAACCTTCTGGAGAATAAAGAATATGCATGGATCTTAAGACTGTAAGCAGATGTATTACCAGGGTTGAATAGCATGGTTAGTATTAAGCCAGTTTTAGCAACTAGACAAATGCAACTGTACTAGGTATTTTAAATGTGTGTATATACATATATGTGTATTCTTTTTTGTATATGTGTAAATAATTTGAACATGTAAACATTTTTGTAATAAGTATTTTATTAGACAGAATTATTTAAGTATATAGTTCTAGTATGTATTTATAAATTGAGTTGAAAGTATGTCTGAGTACTTTTTAAGGAACTACTATATGTCCAAGCTAAAATGCTAATTGAATTATTGTAGAAATGATGTGATTAGCTGGTCGTGCTCACATGATTTTACTCTTTGTTTTACAAAAACTGAAAGAATGTCACAGATTGTATATTGCACTGAATAAGTATTTATATCCAAAAGCTTTGCTGTAATAAAGTACTGACGTTATTGGAGTTGGAATTTTTCTGTTATTCAGCTTTTATTTTTCTAACTTCTGGTTTATCACTACATCAGCCTTTGGTCTTAAGCTGTCAAAGGGATTCCCAGCAGTGTGCTTCTCGGATGCCTGACTGAATGGAACATTATGGTTTCATTTTACTTACTGCCACCACTGTGGTTCCTGATTTTTACATGGGAGTGGAGCAATGGCACACCCTAGTCACTGAGTGTGCCAAAGTGAAACCCTCCTGCTATACCAGTGCAACTTCTTCATACGTTACCTGATTAAAAGAACCATTTATCATCAATATCATGTATCCAAACATACCCAACATCTCCCTTGCTGAGATGTTTGTTTTCTGGTTTCCTTTCAGAAAGAAGTTGACTGGACATTATCCTGAGGCGATACAGCTTTCTGACTGAAGGTATCCAGTATGGCCCTTAGAAGATTACTAACCTAGAAGATTTCATATTGGAATTCTAACATCTGATGGAGAGGCCCACAGTTTAGAAACATTCTAATGTACAAGTCATTGCTCTCTCTAGCTCCTCTCGGTACTGTCTCTGCATTAGAATGTCACCCATCTATGCTAGGTGCGACTCTCCTTAATCCTGCAATGCATTTTTGTCTGAGCCAGGTGCTTAGCAAACAGTCTGGGTGCAGTAGATAGGGCAAAGCAGTAAACTGAAAATGGACTCCCTTGCTTCAAATGTCAAAAAGCATCTGTGGTTCCTGTGTATGGGTATTTTTAGATGGGTAACCATTAAAACTTGGTGAAATAAGAGGGGAACAAAGACATAGCATTGGCATCTTGAGCTTTGGCACTTCTTACATATTTGATAGGTCTAGTATGGGTGTCCATGGTCCACCTGTCCTTGACACTAAAGTCTTGAGTAGAAGTCTTTGGCCTCTTCTCCCTTAGGTACTCTATGGCTTCATGTAAAAGCAATTTCACCAGTGGAACTTCCTTAGAAGAAAGTCTTGGTACCTTTAAACGTGAATCCCCTATATGTGCCTTTTGTGAGTTCATGAGCTTCAGGAACTTTTTAATCTGCTCCAGAAATATAACAGCAAGGTGGCTGAGAAATGCAACAGCCAAAAGATTTACAGAGCCCAGTGCTCCGAGTGACACTTCTTTTTTACACTGGGAAGACTAGTTCTAAGTTTAAAAGGAAGGTAGCCCAACATGCATCTAAAATTACAAACCACCTCTTGCAAAGCACAGTACTGAATCTTTTGGACATGAATCAGGATGGGTCTGCTTGAGGGAAACTGTAATGCCATTCTAGAAAAGAAAGTGCTAGAATGGTAAATAAACCTTAAAGCCTATAACTCTCTTGGGCTTAATTCTGCTTGTTCAGTTAAAAACATTCTTCAACTTAAACTGGACCACGCATTATTTTATTAATGGTTATGGCATGTCATATTTTCTCTGATCTTCACTTTTTTCAGGCATTTTTATACCTTTTATTTTTGATCCTTTCTGCTCATTTGTTATGCTACAACATATAATAATTTGCATTTTTGTTTTTTCACATTTTTATAGATTTTTTTCCCTATATTTTTAGTGTATGGTTGATTTCTTGGATGCTCGATTTTATCAGTGATCTGATGATGACCTACGAGTGAAAGCACTTTTTTGTTTGTTTTAAACAACACAGATAATTAGCATTTCATTTATTTGATTGTTTGTTTGTTTTTTTAATCTGTGATGTTTCTTTATATTGCATCTCTTCTAAAGTTACTGTGGGTAGGTGCAGTTTTCTTGACTCATTTGTCTCACACACCTCACAGTGGCTCTTAGATTTTGTCATCTTTTGTTCCCTCTTGGTTTATTGCTTTATTGCTCTGGTTCTTGAACTTTTACTATGGTATTGTCACCTTGGTTTGCTACAAGGCTTTAGGGAAGGGAGTTTTGTTATACCTTGTTTTTGTCTGGAGATAGAAGGACTTAATTATTTGTTTTGCACTCAAGCTTACTTGAACTTTGTTTTAGTTTTTCTTCATAGGTTGGTACTTGGCTGTCAGTCTTGGGCCTATACAAGCCTAGCCATAACAGTTCCCTGGCTATTTCTTCCCACACTATTTACTTCCCTGGACCCCTGTCTAGCAGGACGACTGACGTGATCCCCGGGTTGAATTTCCTTTCTCCCATCCAATTGTCAAGGTTTCTTTTGAAGAGGGCCAAAGAGGCACTCTGCTTGACATGTATGGGCAATCTATTCCAGAGTCTGGGGAGTCTCTGGGTCAGGAACCTCTGCCTCCAGCATGTTTTGTTCATTGTGATGACAAGGTTTAGATCCCTGGAGCGTGTGACTCTGAGGGATTGGGATTTCTTTAAGTGTAGCATGTCCAACAGCTCTGGGTTTGACATGACCTTGTATGTTAAGCAGAGATCGCCTCAGAGTAGACGATATGTGACAGAGTATAGCTGGAATTTTTTAAGGCAGTCAGCGTAGGGCATCTGCTTTAGGCCTGTGATTCTTTCAGTGAGGTATTTCTGTGGCCTTTCCAGTTGTTGCAGATGTCTTGAGAGGTACATACCAAACGGGGCGTTGTATTCTGTAATGGGTCTAATGAGGGATGAGTACAGTGGGACAATGACCTCCTTTTTTCTGGATGAAAAGCCCTTAGTGATGAGGTGTGCCACATAGAAGGATTTCCTGACTGTTGTGGCGATGTGGTTATCGAAGGTGAGACCACTGTCCACTTGTGTCCCTAAGTCTCTTATCACCCTTTCAGTGTTTAGTGTACTGCCACCTATATGGTAATTCACGGATACATGTTTTTTCCCAAAGGGGATAACTATACATTTCTTGGCATTGAGCTTATTTTAGTTTGAAATGTACTATTGATTTTAGGCAGCTAATGGTTTGATCCCATGGTCCGTCTATTTGACTCCTTTTGGGCTGAACTCCTTGTTTTGGTTTTGTATGGTTGCCATTGATGACTGTTTTGTAATGGCCCTTTTTATTATTATTATTTTTTTTCAGACTAGATGTTTTGGCTGTTACTACTGGAGTGTTAGTTGCATGGATTGGTAATTACTTGCACTCTTGTCTGGATTCTGGACATATTACAAAAAATTTACAGTTTGGTTATATTCTTGTGCATTTTATTTTTAGTATCCTTCTCTGGATTGGTTGTCTATTTTTTGCAACCTGGTTTACTTGCACAACATAAAGAATGTACCTATACGTTTGAGGCTCAGCAACTGAGCTTGGTTTTTGGTCATTTGGCTGTGACCCATTCTTGTTGGGCTGTTAGCTGGATCTTTGTTTATATCAGGATCTGATGATGTCAATCTTCATTTTATACTTGACAGATTGGGTTCTGTCCTGATATCGGAACCGACTTGGCCTTTACTACAGCTTGCGCTAGCCAAAAACTCTCAAGCTTCATCAATACCCACAGTCCCTTTCTCACAATTATCTCAGATCTCGTTTGCTGCCTTTCTGAAAGGGTCACATTTTGCTAGTGCTCTCAAGTTTCATGGGTTTAGGTACATTTTTTCCTTTATTTCTCAGAGATTTCTCTATTTCTATCTACTTAATTGCTTCTCTAATATTTTTTCTTACATGTGGTGTAACTTTAAAACATTATTGTTGATGTTCTTACCCTTTACACATTAGTGTATTTCCCTTAACTATCATTGTTGATAGTTACCCCCTTGCTTTTTTGTGAGTTGATATCCCTTCCCCATACATGTTAGTGTACTTTCTACAACTATTATCGTTGATAGTTTTTGCCCTTTCACTTTCTTTCCATTAAAAAAAAAAAAAAAAAAAAAAAAAATGCTTTCCACTCCCCTACTATCTTAAACTTCTGTGTGAGTGCGAGTGTGACTGCCTAACAGCCGTATTTTTTCTTGTTGACATGGCTGAGAAGGGTAAGGCTCCTTCTGGCTTTAAAAAATTCCAGAAGTGCGGCCACAAAATCCGATCATCTGACTTTGGTTCCCTTTGCATATACTGCTTGGGTCCAGTTCATTTGCGAGAGGACTGCAGTATATGTCATGTGTTCAGTCATTGAGCCCTTGTTAAAAGACGTACTAAACTTATTTTGAAAGGTTGATTCCCTCAGCCTTTAATGAAGCCTTCCCTACTGCAGACAAAGCAGAAACTGACGTTTCCTCCCCTTCGTCCTTATCTTCAGTGGACAAAGGGAAAAAGAGGAGCCTCTCAGTTTTGACCACTCCATCGGTTCCGAGGCCTAAGAAATTGAAATCCTCAGTTCTGAACCCACCTGCTGATGAACTCATTCAGTTGATTTCACAGCGGGTGTGAAAGACTCCGGACATCAAACTCATCACCAAGAGACCTGACAAAATATTATCTGCCCATGAAGATAAACAGTTCTGGGCCAAGGCGTTAGCTGTGGATGCCATGGTCATAGCGGCCACCAAGAAAAAGGAACTCGCTAAGAGAGTCTCTGACTATGGACAGATTTGGGAAGCGGGTCTACACTTCATTGACCTTCACTATAAGGTCTTTGAACGTCGCACACTTTACAAGACTTCAGTGGGATATGATTAAGGAATTTTCAGATACCCTGGTGGGAGCTGTAGCTGAGGGAGTCCAAAAGAAAGTGGCTTCCCAGCTAGCCACCCTGGAGTCTGTGTCATATTTGTCCATGAGGCTAATCGCTCACACAGCTGAAGGGACTTTCAGAGCAGCGGGTACAGGTGTAGCCATAAGGAGACGTGCCTGGATGCGCCTGTGTAACTTTGCGGAACCATTCAAGTCATCTTTCATCAATGCTCCCTTTGACAGAACATCCTTGTTTGTCCCAAAGGTAAAAGAGACTTTATCCAGGTGTGAGAAGGATGGTAAGACCCTTTCTGCTGTGGGCGTATGTTTCTCCAACCCCCACAAAGGTCCTTTCCTAGGAACCAGAGGAGTGATAGAAAAATGTGGTTCAAAAAATCCCAAGGGACTTTCCAAGACACATGTGGAGGGTGTTCCACCAGTGGCAGAGGGAGGAACCAAAATGGAAGATGCTGCCCTCATGGCAGAGGTGGTCTACAAAACCAGGGCTTCAGAGATTCTTTTGTAGGGAAGCCCTTTCAGCGCTGCAGAAGGGAAGCCCGATTGTCTCCCTCTGCAGGCAGTCAGGGGATGCTTGTCTTTGCATCTAAATACCTGGCTAAACATAACAGATTCCTGGGTGCAACAGATCATATCCAGAGGCTATAGCATTCCCTTTTCTCAACCTCTCCCTGTACACAAGAAAATCCTTGATATTCCACCCAATCAGATGGATTCAGCAGTACAAAAAAAGTCAAAAACTACTGGACAAAAGAGTCATCCAAAAAGTCCTGCCAGACCAGAAAGGATCTGGAACCTACTCAAGATTCTTTAGTGTCAAAAAGATAGGGGACTCGAGACCAATTTTGGATCTCAGTGTGCTGAACAAATCAGTTCAGCAAACAAAGTTCCGGATGTTCATGGTGCAGTCAATTCTTCCCTTCCTGAAGAAAGACAACTGGATATGCTCGATAGATCTTCAGAAGGCATATTACCACATAAAAATGGACAAACGTTCCAGGAAGTTCCTCAGCTTCCGGCGTGGAGCCAGTCATTACCAGTTTAGAGTACTGTCCTTTGTTCTCACCACAGCCCCCAGGGTGTTCATCAAATGCATGGAAGTAGTAGCAGCTCACTTCTGACTGCAAGGATTCCGGGTAGGGTTGCCTCCTTTTCAAATGCCCAAAGTGGGACATTTTTTGTAGCAGTGTGAGATTTTGCAGGACAAAACATACCCACAGCCAGTGCAAAAGAAAGAGCTTCAGTTTTCTGCCAAAATAAGTTATTTTTGTAGCATTTGAGTTGCTTATGCTATTTCATATAATATTTCTGTTCCAGATACAAAATAACTGTTTTATGCAACTATTAAAGAAAACTTAAGAAATATATTTTGTCTTAAAATCTCAGGACATTTGCCATTGTTTTGCTTTTATCGCAGGACACAACTGCCCAAAGTGGGACTGTCCCTTACAAAAAGAGACAAGTGGTAACCCTAATTCCGGGTGTTTACGTACTTGGAGGATTAGCTCATAACCGTCAGTTGACAGTAGCCAGAGATTACACACTCAATATCTGTGTTCATTTGAGGATTATGATAAATCTCGAGAAATCATATTTGATGCCAACGCAAAATTTAGAATTCATAGAGGCTGTACTAAATACAGAGACACCTATAGCATCCCTTCCTCCAGAAAGACTTCAAAGAATAATGGTACAAGTTCAAAACATTATCGGCAGAAAGAGGGTTCCTGCTCAACTAGTTTTGCAAACTCTAAGGTCGATTGCAGCATCGATGAGAAATCTGCAATGGTTGCTAGCTTCTCAGTGGTCTGTCCTTCAACACTTGTCAGATCAAATTCTGATCAATTATTGCAAGAGGGATCTTCTTTGGTGGCTGGATTCTGAACAAATTCTCCATGGTAGCCCTTTTATTCTTCCAGAGCCCATGGCCATAGTGACCATGGATGCTTCCCAGATGGTGTGGGGACATTTTCTGGGCAAGACTGTCCAAGACACTTGGTTTACATTAGAGGTCAACTTGCACATCAGTGTCCTGGAGCTAACAGTGGTGCTTCTAGCACTGCAGGCCTTTCAGACAGCTCTTCCTCAAGGGACAATTGCAATTCAGACAGACAATATGTCAGTAGTTTGGTACATTAACAAGCAGGGAGGAACCAAGTCTTATCTCCTTTTTAAGAAGCCCTCAGTGTGTGGCAGTGAGCGATCTCTTCTAACCGCTTTTAATAGCAATGCACATTCTGGGGAGTTCCAATGTGATTGCAGACAAGCTGAGCAGATGTATCCTTCAACATCACGAGTGGAGTCTGTCCAGCAGTGGCGAAAATGATCTGTCAGTGGGGTTAACCTTGCTGCGACCTGTTTGCTTCCCCTACACAACAAATGCAGCAACTACTTCACCCAGATTCCCCCTCTGGGGAAGTCAACAATTGGCCCTCTGTATCCTATATGCCTTTCTCCCAATACCTCTAATTCTGAAATTCTTACAGAAAGCAGTCTGGTTGAAAAGCACAGTAATACTCATTGCCCCCTTTTGGCCTCAACAGATTTGGCTGCCTTTCCTGTGGCCTTATCTGATTTGGCAACCTTGGATTCTGGACCTGGTTCCAGGACTCCTGTCCCACTCAGACGGACTTGTTCACTCAGACATTTTGAACCTCAAGTTGATAGCATGGTTCCTCCAATTCCATTAGTTGCCAGGCAGCCTAATATTTCCTCTCCAGTACATCACATTCTCTTGTCGGCTCATAAGCCTTCCACTCGTAAAGTGTACTCTAGCAAATGGAAGAGATTTACAATTTGGGCCCACGAGAAACATATTAATCTGTTTTCTGCTTCTATAGAGCATATTTTACACTTTTTAGCCTCTCTTTTCCATGCTGAAGCTTCCCCTTCTACCATCAGATTGCAATTGGCTGTATTTTCTAATTTCCATGATGGTTTGGAAGAATGTTCTTTAGCCTCTCATAGACTTTGTAAATCATTCCTAAGAGGCACGCTTTTGTTGAAACCCCCTTTCAAAGATCTGATGCCTCCTTGAGATCTGAACTTAGTGTTACAGGCCATAATACATTCTCTCTTTAAGCCCTCTATGGAATGTGATCTGAAGTTTTTATCTTAGAAGGCACTATTTTTGGTAACCATTACCTCTGCTAGAAGAATTTCAGAGAACCAGGCCTTGTCGTCTGAACCCCCTTATCCGGTTTACCACAAGGATAAGAGTTTCATTACGAACAAACCCTCCTTTTTACCGAAGACAGTCTGAGTCTAACATCAATCAAACCATTAATTTACTGGTTTTCTTTCCAAACTTTTCCAACAAAGGTGAATATTCCTTACATTTACTTGATGTTCATAGACAATTACGTTTCTATCTTCACAGAACAAGAGACATTCGAAAATCAAATCAACCGTTTCCTTTTCCAGTGCAAAGTTGGGTAAACCAGTAATCAAGTTAACTCTATTTATGATAAGAATAAATTAACCTTACTTAGGCCTGTGTAAGCACACACTAAAAGATCTATAGCCACCTCAGCAGTTTTCCAATCTAGAGCTTCGATGGATGAGATATATGCAGCAGCTACTTAGGCTTCTCCCCATACCTTTATAACTCATTACAAATTGGACTTGGTCTCTAGGGGAAGAGCATCCTTTGGTTCGATGGTGCTCAGGAATATCCTTCTGTGAGTCCACCCAAAATTTTAGGTAGCTGGGGACTCTGTCCCATCTGTCAAGGATAAAATGAAGATTGGCAACATCAGATAAAGAAGTTATGTACTTAAACATTCCATCTCTGTTGCTGATCTTCATTTATCCTGGACTCCTCTCTCTCCATCCCCCGACCTTTAAAGATGTTTTTGGTAGAGCAGATTATACAATCTTGAATTATTATGATTTTTCAAGCACAGTAGATATGGCTTCAATTTGGGCTATATATATATATATATATATATATATATCTATATAAAATATGGTTTATTATTGGCATTTCAAATCCGCTTCAGTCGACCTTTTAAAATGTCATCTCTAAATGTGGAATTTGGAATGCCGAAAAGTAAACCAAAGCAAAAACGAATACATCGACAACCATGGTTCATGACCTCACTCACCACCTGCTATGCACAGTAACGTACCGTTAAACTACAAGTCAATGGCACATTACTTTTACTGTGCCCCCACCACACTCCCTGCACATTAAATATACCAACTCCTAGATCGAGCTTCAGTGAGGAAGTGAGCCAATTCCCTGTTTCTCACTGAACTGCAATCTCCCTGCACAGTGCCGAACCCAAATGCTCAAATTACACTACCCGTTCGCTGTAGTGTACTTTATCAATCTGTGTCTGTCATTCTGCTGTCATGAAAATTGCAAGTCGACCATATGCCAGTTGACCGATGCAGTTTCAAAGTTTTCAGTGTAAACCATATACATACATGTGTGTGTGTGTTTATATACTTTTCTGCAAACTCGATGTGAGGCAATTGTGAGAGAGGAATTGTGGGTAAAGGTGAAGCTCGAGAGTTTTTGGCTGGCACAAGCTGCAGTAACGGCCCAGTTGGTTCTGATATTGGAACCAAGTCCATCTGTCAAGGATAAATGAAGACACACAACACAGATGGAAGGTTATGGTAAGTACTTTCATTAAGCATATATTTAGTTTTCCACTGGTAAAGCTATTATTGTAAAGTTGATTAGATGAAGTCAAGTTGGTGGATGAAAGTGCTGAGTTATTTCGGTGACTAAGTTCTTCAGTACTTTTACAGAAGAGGAATCAATATCTGAAGTTTTGGAGACTCTATTGTGGCTGCTTTGATTCTAAATTTAAGAGTTTTTATTTTTCTCAAATAACAAGGAAGTGAAGGCAGCCTGCTATTTTCAGACTGGCAACAGCTATTTCCTTGTACATCTGCTGTGGTTTCAGTTATAAGCACTTGGATTTCTCAGAGGTGGACTCATGTGAGATGAGTACACAGTTACCAGTAAACATGCTGCATCTGCTACACTACCTCCCTATACCGATTGCTAACATGTTGACTAAGGAAGCAGTTGGAGCAGGCTGTAACTCCATGGCGGTAGAGGGTGCTATGCAACTGTTAAATAATAGCTGTAGAGTAGTGACTGACTGGAAATATAGACCTACATAGTAATTTATTATAATATAGCATAAGACCCTCGATCGTCCGCAAGACTTGAGTTTAATTTACTCTTCAAAGCATGTCCAGAGGTCAGCTTCAGGTGTACTCTCCAGTTCATCTGGTGGAATTGGGCATCCTGAGGCAGTGTCACAACTGCCTCATGTAGACCGACAACCCTCTCCTCTTACCTCTAGACACAAACACTTGTGAAAGATGCAAATACACAGCCAGACGGGAGGCTAAGCGCTCTCAACCCATGACTGTAACAGACAGTCAAGAGGATAAGGGACACACTTGCATCACACCACCTGTCACACATGAATCTACAAAACAAGCACCGGCAAAACATACGCATAAATACACAAAAACATATTCGGAGGCACTAGGTACCAATCTGAAAAAGAAACAGTGCCCTCCAAAGCAGACAAGCAAGCAACCTGCACCCCCAAACACAAGCCAGAAAACACATAATTCACCTCAGCAGTGTGCCTCACAATAGCCCTTAAGGCAAAACACCATACCTAACACGTTAGTAATAGGAGAGACTATAGTAAGGCACACGGATGTTCCACTCACCAGGCTGAACAAGGAGAAGGTTACTGTCAGCTGCCTGTCGGGTGCTCGGATCCGCCACATAACACAGGCACTTAGGTCACCCCAGAACAAGTATGACGCTGTCATTGTACATGTTGGTGTTAATGATCTAAGACATACCTCCCTGGACTACATGAAAAGAGACATTGAGGAGCTCTCTGATCATGTAGCCCAAGCTGGTATGACCCTGACCTTGAGAAGCACACTACCGTCACCTAGAATGATACCACAATACAAAGACAAAATGATCAATTTCAACAATTGGCTAAGCTTCTGGTGTCATTTTAAGGGGATCCAGTGTCTGTCTGCCTGGGATGACATGATAGACAAGCCTCGCTGTTTTGCCAGAGATGGGTTGCACCTGTCACCCCTAGGTTTTTGAATACTGGCCAAGGCTCTTGCCGTCCCCATAGTGCCTTTTTTAGGCAAGGCTTAAAGGACAAACCAACCACCGTAACCAGCACAGGTAACCAAAAACTATGGGTAATGCTACTCAACGCCAGAAGTCTCAACCTCAAAATGCACACACTCTAGGCTCTCCTCAGCATGGAGAAAATCGATGTTTGTGCAGCGACGGAAACCTGGTTCAAGGCTCAAGAGAGCACCCCAGCACTGCCACGTTACAATTCATATCATACCTTCCGGCCTCAGTTACCGGATCGCAGTACGAAGGGCGGAGGTGTATCCATATTTATCAAGGATACCCATATCTCCAGGTTAGTAGTGCAGCATGATGCCCCAGAGATCATCCATGCGCAACTATCAGCAGGCAAAACCACATTTCAAGTCGTAGCCGGTTATAGATCGCCCACCATGTCCCAAGATGCTCACTCTGCATTCCTTGAGACTTTGGAAAATATAAAGGTCCTACCCAACACCATAATCTTGGGTGATTTCAACTACCCTGGTATAGACTGGGTGAACTGCCAATGTTCCAACTCCTATGCTCAGCGGTTCATAGAATTTATAAATTCAAATGCCCTTGAAAAACTAGTATGTTCCCCCACTAGAGGGGACAACATATTGGATTTAATCATCACAAATATGGGTGCCCATTGTACCACACCCATTATCACCCCCTCCTTGGTCAGATCCGACCACAAACTGATAACCCTGGACATCCTCACCCCTCCACCTCCCCCAGTCAAAGAAACCATAGTCAAAAACCTCTCCAAAGCAAACTTCAAACTACTTGCATCCGAAGTGGAAAGCTTCACTATTCCCTTGCAGAAGGATAATGATATCCAGGATGCGGAATCCTACACCAAGGCACTCTATATGCATCTTCAGGATTGCATGGACCGTGCTATCCCAAATAAAACCAAGACTCCTTCCTCAAGCAAGAAGAAACTAGTCTGGTGGACCCCGGCCATAAGCAAACTTTACAATAAAAGGAGGAGACTTATACAAAAAAAAGGCCAAATCTCAAGTAGAAAAATCATCCCTGATCAGCATTAGTAAGAAATTGAGGGCCCTCATCAAGTCAACTAAAGCTAATTTTGAAAAAAAAGTTGCCAAGGATGCTAAGGATAACCATAAGGCCTTCTATGGCTACGTCAAAAACCAAAATGGCAATGCTCAGGTCTGTTCTCAGCTAGTACAAAATGGAACAAAATACACTGACCCTTCTGACATTGCCAACATCTTGGCTGACAGGTTCAGTGCAAATTCCCCCCCCCCCCTCACCACCCACAAGGGCCTATTACCATTCTTGGGGATTGTGTAAGTCCAATTATTACTGATACGTTGGTTAACAAGGCTCTATCTAAAGCTAAAAACACTGCCTCCATGGGACCAGATGGTGTCCCAGGCTGTCTCATACATGAGCTCCAAAAGGAATTAACTCCGCATCTTAATACCCTGTTCAGTCTCAGCCTCTCCACAGGATATGTGCCCATAGAATGGCGCATGGCAATGGTGGTCCCACTACACAAGGGTGGGGGCCACAACTGACCCTGGGAACTACCGACCAATAAGCCTGACCAGTCTGATCTGTAAGGCTATGGAGCGAATCATTATGGAACTCATAAATGGAGAGATTGGGAACCTCCAGTCGCTGGACCTCACACAGTTCGGCTTCGTCAAGGGCAGATCATGCCTCCTGAACCTGGTGGATTTCTTTGAGACAGTTACTCAGGCTATAGATAAGGGAAAGGAGGTACACACGGCTTACCTTGACCTTGCTAAAGCATTTGACACCATTCCCCATTCAGGTATTATTGATAAGCTCACCAGCCTGGGCATAAACCCTTATGTCACAAGATGGATCGCAAACTGGCTCTCAGACAGATCCCATAAAGTAAGAGTAGCGGGATCTATGTCCGAATCCAGACCAGTAACGAGTGGTGTGCCTCAGGGGCTCTGTCCTGGGGCCCCTCCTGTTGGGCATATACTTCTCAGAAGTACAGGCAAGCACGGAAAGGCTGTGGCTGACTAAGTTTGCGGACAACTGCAAACTGGGTGCTATAACAGAGTCTCCGGCCAACATGGAGATCCTCCAGAAGGGCCTAAATGAGACTGATGCATGGTGTCAAAGCCATGGTCTCAAGCTAAATGCAAAAAAATGTGTAGTAATCCCCTTTGGAAAAAACAGAGTATCCGCAAACTACAACATAGGAGGTAATCCCCTGAAATCTGAAGAAGAAATAAGGGATCTAGGGACCCAAGTAGATAGTCAGCTTTCCTTTGATAACCATGTTGCCAAAGTAGTTAGAAAATCCTTCTATGTGACCCATCTGATCACGAAAGGGTTCGCATCAAGATCTAAGGATGTAATGGTGCCCCTCTACTCTTCCCTCATCAGACCCATTATTGAGTACAATGCACCAATTGGAATGTACCTGGCTAGACATCTCCAGCAGCTGGAGAGACCACAAAGGTACCTAACCAAGAAGATTACTGGCCTCAAACAGTTGCCCTATGCAGCACGATTGAAAAAGCTAAGACTGTTCTCTGTTGCATACCGCTTTCTCAGAGGCGATCTCTGTCTAACGTACAGAGCTATGTCCAACCCAGAATTGTTGAACATGCACCATCTTAGCAAAACCAAATCTACTCGAGCTACACGCTCTAGGGATATAAACCTCAATACAACAATGAATAGAACATGCTGGAGGGATAGATTTCCTTCGCAGAGACTTCCCTTACTATGGAACAGGGTCCCGATCTACATAAGACAGAGCCCCTCACTATCACTCTTCAAGAGGAACCTTGATGAGTGGATGGGTAACAGAAAGTTCACACCAACAGCACTACTAGATAGGGGCCAAGGGTACTAGCTGCTAGTACAAGGGTCTAGGGAACTACTAAAGGGGCGGTGAATACTGCACAACGTGGCTGGGCTAATATATGCCTTCGGACAGATAGCCCAGTACAAACCTATGAACCTAATAGCAACAGTGAAGGAACAGCTAGCTAACTAATACATACACAGTGACAGTGGGGGTACACAAACATTTTGAAACAGATGGAGTAATATCAAAAAGCAATTTCAAAATACCAAACGGCAATTCCAGGCTACAAAAGATATGTACACCAGTAGAAATATCACAACACAAAAAGAAAAAATTCACCAAGTAGAATCACTATAAAACTACTTGGCAAAGGAGTATTACACAGATCAATAAAGAATAATAAAACATGTAAACCAGGAGAGAACAATACAAAGCAATACACAGCAGTATAACAGTTAATATGGTTAAGGATAGCTAGGCAGCCACAGGACCAAAATGTAAATTTGTAACTGCACCTGTAATAGGTGAAGTGCAAAGGAATTAAGTTACTACTAGCTATTAGGGAAAACAACAGAGCTTGACACAAAAAATACAACATATTGAAGGATGTAATCCAACAAAAAAGTGTGGGAAATAAAATTGTAGCTTAGTTTGATGCAACTGGTTTATGTGATGTAGTTCAGATAAACAGGCCAATAAAAGTCTGCATTGTAGGGATGTGGTTTCTAACAGGCAAATGAAAAAGTGACCTAACTGGCTGAGAGTTCTACAGGTTAGCATGAAGTTGCATGCAGGACAGCAGTGTGGTGAACTGCACCACAGTTCAAAATTTAAAAGTGTAGGAGTGGTCTAAAATGAAAATCAATCTATACATGATGATACTGGGAAATGACACATTCAACCAGCAACCAAGAATCAAAGGGTTTAGGACTGGTAGCTGACCACATTGATACTGACTGATACAGTTTTTGCCATGAAAGTTGTTTTTGTTATAAAAGCATCAAAGTAAGATGGTTTACACACATTTTCCTACCAGAAGTGAAAGAAACCAGAAAACGTGTTATCCATGAAATGCATTTGAAGTCTAATGTAGCTGCTGGTTCGAATAAAGCCAAATTCAGCCTCTCCAACATAAAAGTTCAAATTCTACAATGATAATGCATGCCTGCTTGCTGGTCTCAAGTGAAAAGCTTAGTTTAAAAAAAGCCCTCACAGAAGGTTGCTTGGTTACCCACAGAAGGGTTGGTATA
Source organism: Protopterus annectens (assembly GCF_019279795.1). NCBI lineage: Eukaryota > Metazoa > Chordata > Ceratodontiformes > Protopteridae > Protopterus > Protopterus annectens. The sequence continues at coordinate 1,026,057,152 of NC_056748.1, read as the reverse complement.
CACGTAGACACTGCAGAGACATGAATTTTTAATTGAAAAATAAGCAAAGTATGCATCAAACAGGTGACTCTAACAGCCTAACAACTCTAATATAGGAAAAAGTGAAGGATCCATGCTTTGTGATGACTGGATGGGTGACTGGAAATCCACCCCGGGGGTTCCACCTGTGTCCCTCTTGGACAAGGGCAATACGTGCTTATTTTAGTGTCAGCTTGAACCAGAGAATCTTAGGAAAATGGGTTGAAGTTGGCTAGGTTTGTAAGAGCCCTAGGTCCGTTAGCCTAGTAACCTCCTATGATCCAGGAATTAAATCAGGATGGATTCTGTAGTAAACATATTCATATATTAGAACTCCTAGCTTCCCTTAAAATGTGCATAGCCTTTGTAGAAAGGAGGTTGGCAGACTGTTTTGAGGCTGGGCTGTAAAACCATGTGCTGTTTGTGACCGTAAGGACTTATGAACAGGCAACAGCCACAGTGGAAGAACAGTCAAGCCCATTAACACTCAGAATGATGGACTTGGCCAATAGTCAGCTATTAATTACACTTGGCATGGCCTTCTCTTGTTTTACTTTGAGCAATTCCTTCAAAATCACAAGAAATGAAGGGAATGCATACATTAGAGTCCACTAAAAGAAGAAAGAATCTAGCTGACTCGAGAAAACCATGAGAGCAAAACATTCTGACCTAAATGATGATGTGTAGCTAACAAGTCCACTTCTGAAGTGACATAGTTTTATCAATCAATTAAAAAATGCAGGTTAAGTATCCACCTGTGTGCCAAACTATTTATTTGCCTAAAATACTTTTTAATGAATATGTGAACACAGAATGGAAACTAATGGCAGATGAAGACTGACTTGTAACATGTGACCCACTCCCAAATTTGCATGCCTCTTTGCACAACTGGAAGGATCTGCTGCTGCTTTGTTTTTGTACCATATCAGTGCATCACTGTTTATAATGATTTTAAAGGTGTCTTCTTCCCTGAAATCTGTTCTGGAATCCTGTCAGAACCTTGCAAACTGCTTTCATCCCTTTCATGTCGATGAGAAGCAATGTGTCTTTGTGACAGCATTTGCCCTTTGTTGACAGGTTACTGAAGTAGTGTCCCCGAGCAATAACTGAAGAATCCTTTTAGATACTGCTTTCTCCACCCAAAGTCAAGTCTTGTTTAATAAAAGAACTCTCATGTCCGCCTGTTCTATGAGAAAAGTTTACTTAAGTTTTGCTTTCTGAAATGTAGAAACACTGGAACATGCATTTCTGAATGATGCAAGATGTGAAGTGATGCTGAATTATTTGGAATACGAAGTACATTTTGTAGAAGGGTCTCAGGAAGCTGTGAAGATATGAGCTTTCCAAATCTAGGGTTATTACATCAGACTCTTTACCCTATAAGGGGAAGTAAATATTTTCAGTGTCACTATTCCAAAGTATTTGGCATTTATGAACTTGTTTTAATGTCATAAATCTAAATGATCTTGAAGTCTTGTGCTCTTATGGAACTAGAAAACGGTCCAGAGTAAAAGCCTTGACATTCTTAAAATAGAGGAACTGTTTGTATTGCCTTTATTATTAACAACTGAGCCATCAACCTTATAGCATGTTGCACTTGATAAAAGGGACACTAAAGCTGTATTAGTGATTTCTCAACAAATTCTGCAGCATGCCCTCCAACTATATTGTTTGTAAAAACCATCCACCTCTGGTTATCTCACTTATGTCTACAGCACCTTTTTGTATACTTTCATTTAACATTCACGGATCTTTCAAGCATCCTCAGATTTTTGGGGCTAGCTACCTTAGTTAAGTGACATGCCAATTAATAATCCATAGCATTAAAAGGGTAAATTGTAACTAATAAAGACTGTTAGTCTAGGATGTCTTGCAGTAGAGATTAATTACTGTCACTTGCTACTAATATTGTCCTCGCTGACAGCTACACATTACTGAGGGGTATAGTGTTGAATGTCAAGGTGGGAGACCAAAAATACATTGTCACTGCCAAGTGGACAGTACACAAGATGGAGATAACATTTAGAAGAAGGTCAGTCCATGGGTCATAACAACCTTGCCAATACCCACTCTGATTGGGCGCATCCTGCTTTCAGGAGGGCAAAACAAATCAGGCCCAGAATGAATTTACAGGTGCCCGAGCAATAATCTAGGCTGGGTTTGAAAGATGTGAGGCGAATCACTTGATTATGGAATATTATTCCAGAAACCGGTGGAGTACTGAGTAATAAATCTGTCCCTCTAGCATATCTTATTTGTTGAAGATTCAAGCCTTTAGTTCAAGTACTTGAATACTTTACTTCTGTTTCCATTTCCTCTGTGCTCCCATCCTTCAATCTCTTTCCAGGTAATATACCCATTTCTCTTCCCTCTGTTTATTTACTCTCTCATTTACTAGTAATTGTTTACTACTGGCTACATGTTTTTTTCCCACAGAAACATTTCCTCGGGAGATAGGCTTTCAGATAACTAATTCTTGTGCTTCTCCTTACCCTGTCATAGCCAAACTTGCAGATAGTTTGTGAACATAGCCGATATTGTGCTATTTTGGTGGGTAGGCCCTGCTCTGTTCCCCTATACCCCAATTCCTACCCACCCCTCCTGCTCTACATTTAACTTATCCAAACTCCACCCACATCTTGTCATGATCAGTCACTACACTACATTAAACCCTGGCCCCACACAACAAATATACTATAAACTCACTCGTCCTCCAGTTCCAATCTTCTAAATATGAATCTTACAAGTATGTGCAAAAAAATTCAAGACTTACTCTCTTGTATTATAACTTATTGCCGTGACATAGTCATAGCTACAGAAACTTGGTTGAAAAAAGGAGCCAACAACAAAATTTCTCGACCTGGTTTTAACATAATCAGGCTTTAGAGGAAAAATATATGTGCAGGTGGAGTTGTTTAGTGTTTTTGTAAATAATAGCATCACCCCCTACTCACAATAAATAGCAAAGTTTTAATAATGTAGAACTACTATCTCATCTCAAAATTAATAATAGAAAAACCCTCTGCTTACCAGCCACTTAAATAATATGACTGATGAAAACATTTTATAGTGGATATCTCATCACATCCATCATGAAACAATGTCGGGAGACTTAAATATGGTTTGGCAGTTCATCAACAGCAGATTCTTCGAATTCATATGGCTTTAAACAACTAATTCTACATACTGTCATAGTCCACAAGAGTACAGGTGGATAAGTGTTTAACAGATAAGACTCCTTTTGTGACTGGGGGATAGTGTCAGAATTCATGTTTTCATTTACAAATTCTAATAAAATAGACACTTGATTGCCTACCAGACTGGCCTACATGAGCATCTACCAGTTTATGCAGTCACATTTTACAATACTCAAGATCAACAATTTATTTACAACCAACTTTAACAGAGAGACCTTTATTCTAGCATTAGCAGAACATAACTGGAATTTACTAAAGTCCCTACCTCTAGACACTGCCTTTACACACTTCATGAAATCCTTAAAAGTTCTCAGTTTTGTCCCAGTATGTGCCAAAAGAATTAAATCCAAATCTGTACCGGAGTTAACAAAGGAAACCAAGAAACTAGCACTGCCATGTGATAAAGCCTGGAAAGACTGACACGAAAATAGAACACAAAATACACACCAACTGTTTAGACACCTAAGAAACATTACAGATTACTATATCAAACAAAATAACATCTTCCAAAATAAACATTAAAGCAACGGCCGTTCTTTCATAGCCTGCTGTTGCTTACAGTACTCCACAAGTTGCTGCTCACCATTTGCTGCTGCTGCTAACTGCATTGTAATTGCTATTCTCTGTTGTGACAACTAAGCCGGATTGCTAGTTGTCACATAATTCATATTGTGCTACTGTTGTTCTCCTGTGTTTGAAAACTGATTCACTTTGATTACAAAATGTTGTATTTGCTATACTGTGATAGAACCCTCTGCTGCTGCAGCAAAGTACAGTTGTGTACACTTACCATAAATGTAGATGTTCGAATGTATTCACTGTTGCAGTCATTACATTTGGGTTATCTGCCTGCAGGTAGCCCTCAGCCGGCCTGAATATCAAAGTCTTGGATTCCTGTGTCGGATGCAGTCTCCTCTTCCATGACATCAGGTCATCAGGGCTATAAAACATGCAGCCGATGCCATTACATCAGTTTTTCTTGCCCCAGATGGCAGGTGCCCGCATAATGGGAAGCAATTATATGTTATGTTACACCTCCAACAAAAAGCAAATATACCAGAAAGCTCAAATACACCAAACAAGAAGGAGAGGTAGAGCCAAGAGAAGTCAGGGGGCTGGAGGGAGGGTAACCAGGACTGCAACAGTGAATACACTTGAATATCTACATTTATGGTAAGTGTACACGACTGTACTATGTTCTTCGCGTTTCACAGTTGCAGTCATTACATTTGGGTAGATTCCCAAAGCTAAGGGAGGGAGGAGGTAGTTAGAGAGCATTAGGACCAGCTATTAAGCCCTGCAAAACTGCAGTAGCAAAACCAGCTCTGGATTTAGAAAAAATAGGCATGTGGTAATGCTTGGTGAAGGTATGAACAGAGCTCCAAGTAGCAGCTTCTAGGATGTCCCTGGTAGGGACCCCTCTGAGAAAGGCTGTAGAGGCAGATGCAGCCCTGGTGGAATGTGATCTTATTCCCTGTGGGGTAGGATTTCCATGGTGCTTACAGCAGAAATGAATGCAATGGGCTATCAATTTGGAAATGGTTTGCTTTGAAATGGCCTTCCCCTCTGCCCCTGCAGCAAAGCCAACTAGCAGCTGTTCAGATTTCCTGAGAGGCTTAGTCCTATCCAAATAAAAATCTAAGTTGTCTGTGCATGTCCAAAGAGTGCAGAATTCGTTCTCCCTTGTTTTGTGGATTAGGAAAAAAGGTAGGCAAATGAATTGACTGATTTAGGGCCACACTAGACACCACCTTGGGCATGAAGGAAGGATTGGCCCTGAGGGAAACCCTGTCTGCATGGAAGATAATGAAGGGCTCCACTGCCATGAGTGCCTGTAGTTCAGACACTCTTCTTGCTGAAGTGATGGCTAGAAGGAAGGCTGTTTTCCAAGAAAGGAATTTCAACTCTGCAGTTGCAGCTGGTTCAAATGGAGGAAGAGTGAGCTTTTCCAATACAAAGTTAAGATCCCAGGCTGGAGTAGGGGCTCGCCTGGGGGGTCTTACATTTTTAGCCCCTCTGAGGAATTGCTTTAAGAGTGGGTGAGAGAAGAGGGGTGGTTCAGTATTATAATGTGCTGAAATGGCAGAGGCATGAATTTTGATAGACGAGAATGATAGGCCCTTGTGGAGCACTTCTGTTGAGTACTGAAGGATAATGAGGTAAGCTGGGCACCATAGTGCCCATCCCCTGAGTCTGGCTCCAGGAACAGTATCTTTTCCACTTTTCATCATAGGATTTTCTAGTACTAGGTCTCCTTGCTTCCAGAATGACATGTAGCACCTGCTTACTGAGGGATTCTATTGGAGAGCTCAGGTAATAAGCCAGGCTGCAAGGTTCAGTGTTTGAAGCTGAGGGTGCAGAATCCAGCCCGCCTGCTGTGACAGCAGGGAAGGTGTCTGAGGTAGGTGCCATGGATCCAGCAGTATCATACTGCACAAGAGAGGGTACCAGTGCTGGCGAGGCTAGTCTGGTGCAATCAGTATTTGTCCTTGGTTTGTCCTGTTTGATCTTTAGCAGAACCTTCATGAGGAGAGGCAGAGGGGGAAAGGCATAAACTGAGAGCCTTTCCCAGGTAAAGGACAGGGCATCCACTTTCCAAGCTTGAGTGTGGGGAGTTCTTGTGCAGAATTTGTTCAATTGGTAGTTCTGAGGGGAGGCAAATGGGTCTGTCTCTGGAGTCCCCCATTTTTTTTCTCAAGAGGTTGAATATTTGTGGTTACAGTTTCCATTCGTGTGGGTCCATGAGATTTCTGCTTAGGTCGTCTGCCAGTGAATTTAGCTTACCTGGCAGGAATTGAGCTTGTAGGTGCACTTGGTAGCTCAGGGCTGTGTTCCACAGAGTCATGGCTAGTCTGCAGAGAGGGTATGAGTGGGTTCCCCCCTGCTTGTTTATGTACCACGTAACTGTGGTGTTGTCTGTCTTTACCAATAATTGTCCTGGACGGATATGGTCTTTGAAGGCTGTCAGGGAATTCTGTACAGCTAAAATTTCTTTTTGGTTGATAAGCAGGTGCATCTGACTCGGGTTCCATTTGCCCTGAATGCACTTCCCTGCCAAGTGAGCCCCACATGCATATTCTGATGCGTCTGTAGTCCGGGTTTGGGTGGCAGGGGGTAGATTGAAAGGGAGCCCCTTGTTTAGGTGGCAGGCCTCTGCCCACCAAATGAACTCTGTCTTTATACAAGGAATGATTGGAATCACTGTCTCCAGGTCCTGAAAATGTTGACACCAAAGGCTTTTTAGACACCATTGTAGTTTCCTCATACGCAGTCTTGCATATGGAATTAGTAGAATGCAAGAGGCAATGAACCCTAGGGCTTGCAGGATTTTCCTTGCAGATAGCTGGGTCTTTGTGGTCAGTAGTCTGAAGTAAGCTGTCAAATAAACCTGTTTCTCTGTCGGGAGCTAAGCCATCTGAGAAGTTGTGTTCAAGCTTGCTCCCAGGAATACAATTTGTTGGCAGGGTACCAGATGAGATTTCTTTTCGTTTATGGTGTACCCCAGTGAGGTTAGAAGTTTCTTTACAAAAGCCAGATGTTTTAATAGCATGTCCTGGCTTTCTTCCTGAATTAGACAATCGTCCAGGTATGGGTATATTTCTTTGCCTGCAAAATGCAATGGCTGGAGCTGGAGCTACCCTGGGCGCAGTAGATAAGCCAAAGGGAAGTGCAGAGAAATGATAGTGCATGGAGCCTGCTCTGAAGCATAGGTATTTCTTGCAAGATTACCTTATTGGAATGTGCAGGTAAGCCTCCTTTAAGTCTGAGGTTGCCAACCAGGCACCTTTACCTAGCATAGGAAGCAGCTGTTGAAGTGTTAGCATTTTGAATCTTGGGATTACCAAAAAGGTGTTTAGAATAGACAGGTCCAGGATAGGGCACCAGGAGCTGTCTTTTCTGGGTACCAGGAAGAGTCTTGAGTAAAAACCTTGTCCCCTTTCTTCTGCTGGGACAGGCTGATTAGCCCTGATACTTAGAAGAGAGAGAACCTGCTGTTGAGCCTCTGCCCACTGATTTGGGGGTAGGTCTAGCCAACCGTTTGAGGTTGGTAAGGTGTGGAAATGGAATCTGTATCCCTGGAGGACTATATTTAAAACCCATTTGTCCTGGGTAATGAGTTCCCAGTTTTTTGCATGCAGGGCAATCTTTCCCCCTAAGGGTGCAGGCAGTAGAGAAGGGCTTGGAAGGTTTAAGGTTAAGTCATTGTGACATTTTTCCGTAGGGGGGTGTATTACTACTTCCAGCTTTGGAAGTGGAAGTCCCCCACTGCTTAGGCCTCTGTGTGCCTTGAGACTGTAGTCTAGGTGGTCTGCTGTTCCTGGGTTTGGACTGAGAAGTCCTGGAAGAGGCTGGAAAGGACCAATTCTTAGAAGGCCAATGCCTACTAAATCTGGGAGGGTGTACTTGCAGGAAATCCTTAACAGTTTGCATAGACTTAGCTTTTTCCTCCATCTTTAAGTACTTCTGCTCTGTTGCCAAACAGGCGATCTTGGTTTAAGGGAGCATCCAGTAATTTAGCTTTAACATGGTCTGGCAAGGTTTGCTCCTTATGCCAAGCATGCCTTCTAAGTACAGACCCAGTGACAGCAGCCCTGCAAAATGCTTCTGAAGAGTCAAAACCACATTGCAAAGTATGTTTACCAGCTTGTTCACCAGAATGCATTAAATCCTGTAATTCTTTATGTTCAGCACAGTTGGGAATCAACATAATTTTCTGTTTAAGTAGTCCCATAATATGCTGCTGATACTTTAACATATGAAACTGGCAGTTTAAGGCCCTAATGGCCAAAGTGGCAGAAGTGTATACCCTTCTTACCCCATCTGTCCAAGGCCCTGGAATCTCTATCAGAGGGGGTAGGGTTTTTGGCAGTAGTAGCCTTAATGCCTTTAGCTCCTTGGGAAATGGTCTCTGGGTCCACAGTAGGATTCTTGAAGAGGAACTTGAGAGTCAGGTACTCTGTAGTACCTGTCAGGTTTTCTGGGAGCCGGAGGTAAGGTGTCTGGGACCAGGCTAGATTCCAAAAAGGCATTATCTACAATGTCCAGGACTGGAGGGATAGCTAAAAGCCTGTGTTGAGGGAGGAGTAAGAATTCCCTAAGCCTCTTTTTGGAGTCAGAGTAATCCTGGCTTTCCCAGCAGAAATGCTCCCTAAGAGTGTGCAAGGTTTCACCAAAAGAAAAATCTTCTAGAGGGGAAGCAGAGGGAATGGAATCCTCTGCATCAGAATCCTCATAGGTAGATAAGGGCAAATCCTGGTAATCAGAAGAAACAGAAATTTTAGAATCCTGATCAGAAGAATCGGAAGGAAAATCAGTTCTAGGTCTCTTAGAGGGGGAAGGCTGGCTTCCCCTAATTAAAGTAATAAGGTCTTCAGCCATTCTTATCATTTGTTTTTTAGGCATATGGGCCTGACCATGCGGTTTGGACATTGGTTTTCTAGGCGTTGGTCGAGGTTTAGGCCTTGAAGAAGAAGATGGCGTCTGTTTGAAATGTCTGTAGGCCTGAATACACCCTCAGTAGCCGGTGACTGCACAGCGGCTTCGGACACAACCAAGGTAGAGACATCCGCAGGTTCCATAGTCGAAGAAGCATCTCGTGGCATACTGGACGGGTCTCAGCAGAGGCCTGTGAATCTGAAGTAGAGGGTATCAGGGGCTGTGAAAATGCCTCACTGAGTACCAGCGAACTGGCGACTAGCTTAGAGGAAGTATCGTCTGCAGTTTTGGACCTATGCGGTCTGTCTCTGTCTTTATCTTTACGTTTTTTCGGAATATCGGTAGTCGGATGGCTTACCAATGACATTTCTGGATAGTTAAACTGAGAACCAAAATAATTTGCAGAAAAATAGACCGAATAGTTTGGGATTTGAATAAACCACAAAACCAACAGCCAGGGACGTCGTGGTTTGGGCCTAGGCACGGAATGCAGTACGAATGAAAATCTTTGAGGTATTTGCTTTCCACAGGTAAGACAATTGTTAACTTTTACTGACATCGGCTAAGGAGCAAGAAAAAGGATCCCCAACGGTGTACTTACCTTTTTTGAAGACTTCGGTTCTGAAACACGAAAATGAAAATTTCAGGAGTCGGCCGACCGGCACTTGCGAACCGCTTCTGCTTCAGGCACCGCACAGCAAGAAAGACTGATGTAATGGCGTCGGCTGCATGTTTTATACCCCTGACGACCTGACGTCATGGAAGAGGAGACAGCATCCGATGCAGGAATCCAAGACAGGCTGGCTGAGGGCTACCTGCAGGCAGATAACCCAAATGTAATGACTGCAACAGTGAAACACAAAGAACATCAATGATGTCACACACAACCTGCCTAATCGCAAAACGATCCAGTATGCTGATGATGTATTACGAATTAAAACCCACAAGTCCTACAAAATGCTGCAAAAATGCACCCAGTCACAATTTCATTCACTCTGCAATTGGCTTTATAATAAACTACAAATCCGTTCCAAAACAAACATCATGATGATCTCCACTTCAAAGATGTTGCCCTTACCCCCCTCCCCCCTTAGTCATAACACACCTAAAATGAAATGTTATGCCAAATGTTGGGCAACAAAAATACCTAGAAGTAAAACTTGACCCTTTACTTAATTTTACTACATATACTGATAAAATCTCCAACAGGATATTGTCAAAAAAAAAAAAACTTTGCTACAAATTCTCACATCTACTCTCCCCAGAATCACACATGTCCTTAAGCTAAAATGTTCTAATTCCTACAATTTAATGTTCCCTCCCTTTTCTTACCTTGCACTCTGCAAAGAATACACAAATAATACAAAACAGCTGAAAACAGAATACTCAGGTTTGCACCACTGGCCGGTACAAATTGTCATCACTGTATACACTATTAAGGGTTTATATTACAACGTCGAACTCAGAGGTGTCCGAACGTTGTAATATCGAACCCATATGTTCGAAATGTGAAAATAGCGAAGCTGTGGAACACCAATTTTTTTCCCAGGGAAAAAAAAATTGGTGGTCCGTTTTCGCGGCTTTGCTATTTCCTCCACTGTGGTGCAATCTCGGAGTTGGTATATTTAAGTGTGGGGGGCACAGCTTCCCACATTAGTATAAGTTTAAAGTGTACGTTTTTTTTTTGTTTGTTTTTGTACCAGAAAAGCGATGTTTTTCCCTGGGGAAAAAAAAAATCGCTGTTCTGTGTTTTCGTACTTTCTGCATTTCGAACTTCCTGGTTCGATATTGCATCGTTTGAACTATTGTGAGTTTGACGATGTAATATAGACCCCGTTATTAAAAACATCTAAGCTTTGAGGCTATATAATCGTATACCTTAAACTGTGTAAATAAAACAGCTCCCTACATGTACATAGTGTAATTACCATGTCCAAAATGTTATGCTTTGTTTAGTCTCTTCTACAATTATTTTCCATACAGAATAAGAATGTGAATATATGCATTGTAATTTGTTTAATTTGATATATACAAGGTTGTTTTAACTGTCACTTATCAGAGAATTTCTGTAATACCTATTTGTTCCACAGTTCTGTATTTCATTGCAACTACAACTGTTGCCCAAGGGCCTGGGTTTATGATTGAAGAGAGCCTGAGGGCCAGCCCACCTACCCGATTATCAAATGTAAGAAGTTAAACAGTGCCAGACATATACCCACCATATTTCACTTAACCAGTCACTGCACAGCTCTAATTGTAATTTCATATTGCTGGTACTGCTTACTGCCCTGTGACTCATGTTTCATAAGCTGAGACAGACTTCAAATTGTAATGATTCAGACTTCAAACCAAAACTCTTTTTTTATTTATATATATATTAAAAATATATAAGCTATCCAAATAATAATTTAAAAGTCTTTTTCCCTCCATTTTTGAGGTTAATTGTTTAATTAACTGAATAATTGCTGTAATTGATTTGTGTATAAAGACTGTTATTTTTTGTAATGTATTGTGACCCATTGAAGGCGAGATGCCGAGGTACCAGGTCTTGAGAAGATAAAGGAGAATTGCTGCTACTTACTGGCTGTTTGGTGTGTTTTTTATTCTTATTTCTGCGTTGTTTGGTTACTATTTGGATCCAAGCCGTAATTGCAGCGTTTTCTGGAGGTTATTTTGAATGACATTCCTATTGTGAATTGTGAATTGTTGGAATTCTTTGAGTGATGTCAAGCACTGAAGGCTCCGAACGGAGCGCTATGCATAATGCAGTGAACATTATGTTGTTTCAAGATATGATAATGGAGCGAGATAAGAGGTTCACCAGCCGTGACCCGTGGAGTCTAGGGAAAAATGCGGATACTGATGGTCGTTTTGCCCAGCTGAATAAACTTATGGCCAAGGAAGTTGCTCTATACTTTGACACCAGTTTATTGGAAAAATATGTAAGTCTCAATATTACACCAAGGGGCTTACGTATTGATAAACTGCCTGCGGCACCTTTTTCAGATGAAGAAGGTGATCTCCTTGAAGAGTGGAAACAGACTTCACTTACATGTACTATAGGTTGGTTGCGTATACTTATTAAACGCAACCAAAAGAGTCACGAAAAGCTAAAATCGGAAATTTCCACTCTACAAAATGAGCTTGTTTCTGAGGTCAACTACAGAGCTCAGATGGTTAACATCAATGAAAAAATGACTAAACTAGAGGCAGATGTTGTGCAAAGGAAGCGCAATAAGTTGGTCCGGGACATTAAAGATTATGAGACAGGCATCATTTTCAATTGGCAACGTGAACCTGTGCGTGGACAGTCTAGGGGGCGGAGTTGGACACGTAGTTCTAAGCGCCGAAATTACTCGGCGTCCGCTTCTTCATTTTCATCCACTGAAAAGGAAAACAGTGTAAAAAATGTTTCCTTTGCTCGAACTACTGCATCTAACCGAGTGGTCAACAGGGATAATGCGGAGATGTCGAGTGAAGAGCCCAACCTAAGTTCAACGGAAGATGCCAATTTTCAAAATGAGACCTACAATAAGGGGCGGAATGGCAGAAATGGTAGAAAGGGTCGGAATCGCTATAAATGAAAATGAAAATGAAGGTTTGGACACTACTATATCTAATTGGACTTATCACAGTGTTAACTCTTTTGAATGTGTTAACTTATCTGATTTGCAATTATGTGATAGCATGAGGAATGTTTTGAATAAGGGGAGCAAATTTGTTCCAACTTTCTTTCCCTCATTTGCTGATATTTATCTAGAAGTGAAAGTGTTTATTCGCAAACTATTGCTAAGAGTTTATTTTAAAAAATATTGTAAAGTGGATGTCAATACTAATGCTTCTAATGTCAATGAAACTGAAGATGGGGTTCTTAATGTTAGTGAATTTGATGATAGTTTGCTAAATATGTCCATATATGATTATGAGTATGACGAAAGTGAAGGAAATGATGAACAAAGTAATACTTTTGGAGAAAGTAATGTTTGCTCTATTAAATGTGATGTTGATGTTACCTCTAATGTCAGCTTTAATACAGGATATGGTAGGTTAAAAATGCCTAAATTTAGAAATGTGAAAAATAGGTTTATTCCTACCATATCAGTGCCAGCCATTCAGGTGTTTCAGAAAGTTCTCTTAAAGGAAACTGAACTGATGTTTAAGCAGTTCTGTAAAGAAAAGAATAAATTTAACCTTACAAAAGAAGAGTGGCTGGCTTTACAGGATCTTAGGAAACTTAAGAATAATTACATATTTAAATGTGCTGACAAAGGGGGTAATTGGGTGATACAAAATAAATCTGATTACTGTGTTATGGTTAACAATTTGCTTCAGAACAGTGATGAATACATAAAACTTAGTAGGGACCCACTTAAATCGTACAATGAGGAACTTCTCAATCTTCTGGAAAGGGGAGAACGATTGGGATTCTTTTCTAATGTTGATGTTAATAAAATGTACATAAAGGACCCTGTTCCACCCATACTATATGCCTTACCTAAGATTCATAAGGATCTTAATAAGCCCCCTGGTAGGCCTATAGTGTCGGGGATTGGATCTTTCTTGGAAAATGTTAATGTTTTCCTGGATTCACAACTAAAAATTTACATCAATAGGGTTAGTGCTCATATTAGTAACACCCAAGAGTTAATAAATGAAGTACAGAAGATAACATGGGATAGTGACTATTATTGGGTGACTATTGATGTTAAATCATTATATACTAACATCAACATTAGATGGGGACTTGATGCGATTTCTAATATGTTAGGTGAAGGTCCCAGAACTAATTTTTTGATCTCACTTTTGGAATTCTGTTTGACCCATAATTATTTCACATTTAATGGTGAATATTTTTTACAAAAAAAAGGAACGGCAATGGGAGCTGCCTATGCTCCCAATTATGCCGTAATATACATGGATTTTTTTGAGAAAAAGTTCATTTATCCTACTATATTTTTTCATAATAAGGTTATCTTGTATAAACGGTTCATTGATGACCTGATATTCATATGCAAAGGGGATATTTATGAGTTTTGTGAATTTTTTGAAGAATTGAATGATAATGAACACAGTCTTTCTTTTTCTTATGAGGTCAATCGGAATCAGATTAATTTTCTGGACCTAACTTTATTCATAAGTAACAATAAGATTGAGTACAGGCCCTATAGAAAGGATACCTCAGCAAACATGTTTTTGCATGCGTCTAGCATGCACCCTCCTCATTTACTAAAAGCTTTGCCCTATGGTGAATTCAAAAGAATACACCAACATACCAGTATGGTATCTGAATTAAACTATGAGTTAAAAGAGGTATTTTTGAGATTGAACAATAGGGGCTATGATGAAAAACTATTATTGGATCATATGAATGGTGTTTTGAACAAACATGGAAGCTTTAGGAAGTTACATAGGCAATTTTCAGGGATGGTTGAGAAAGATGATGATGTTGAAAATATATTTTTTGTAACAAAATATACAGCTTTTTCTGAAATATTTGTTTTCCTAATTAAAAAATTTTGGTACTTGGTTAGTGAAGATGAGCTCATAGGTGAGCTTTTTCCACGCAAAATCATATTTTCATATAAAAAGGGAAAGAACTTAAAAGAAATATTAAATAATAACCTTTGTACAAAAAGAATGGATTATGCTTCCAATGTTGGTTCATTTAGATGTAACTCTTGTAGTATTTGTGACAGAATTATTAACATCAGATCCATTAATAATGTTAACCATAACCCCATGCATTACTTTAACTGCAGATCCAGTGGTGTTGTTTATATATTAGGGTGTAGTTGTCATAATATGTGGTATATTGGGCAAACTAAAAGAATGGTAAGACTGAGAATCTTAGAACACTTAAGAGACATTAAGAATTCAAGTGCATTCAGCCCGGTTGCGAAGCACTTTTGTGAGACACATGAGGGAAAATCTGATTGTTTAAAATTTAGTATATTAGGCAAACCTCATTGCATTAAGGGTGACAATATTTGTGATAAATTGTTAGAACTTGAAACTAGGATGATTCTGAAGTTTAATACATTAAGGCCTTTTGGCATGAACTTAGAATTAGGTATTTGAAGAATTAATTTATTGTTGAACCTGTTAAAATACAATAATAATGTTCATTTTGTATGTTATATTTCATAATTCACATACTATAAGAAATTATATTATATTATGAGAGATATATAATATTAACTATTAATATAAAAGTTTTTAGTAATTCTGGGAATTAAGTTAATATATTGGGATACTTTTTATATATATATTAAAAAATATATAAGCTATTCAAAATAATAATTTAAAAGTCTTTTTCCCTCCATTTTTGAGGTTAATTGTTTAATTAACTGAATAATTGCTGTAATTGATTTGTGTATAAAGACTGTTATTTTTTGTAATGTATTGTGACCCATTGAAGGCGAGATGCCGAGGTACCAGGTCTTGAGAAGATAAAGGAGAATTGCTGCTACTTACTGGCTGTTTGGTGTGTTTTTTATTCTTATTTCTGCGTTGTTTGGTTACAAAACTCTTTAGTTGTCTATTAAATTGGCCTGCTAAGCCAAACTTCAGCACTTATGTACCTACTGTTTTTGGATAAACCATACCAATTTTTTGGCTCACAATTGTATTTTCTGAAACCTGTCTACCGTGGCTATAATCCTATTTCAGTTCTGGTTGTACTGTCTTACTTCACTAGTAAACCTCATTGCTTCTCCAATTTAATACAAACCCTCCTCCCTACAATAAAACTTTAATGACACATTCCTTACACACACTGATACTTCGAATGGCGCAGTCTCCAGCATCATTTGTAGCCAGCCAGCCTGCTAAAGCCAATCACCTTGATGCAGTGCAGCAACATCCTGGTAACCATTTGTTACTTCCACTGGCTAGGTCTATACATGAGATGTGCAAATCTTTACTAACTTTGGAGGCCAGCCTCTTTTCTAAACTTATTACTAGTACCTACCAAGTTGTTAGAACTGACACCCACCTCAAACAACCATGCTCGCTTTGTCCTAAATCAGCACACAAGTCATCTTACTCTGAGGTACGTAAATCCCTGCCCCCAAATCCCCCAAATGTCAGAGGCCTCCAAGATGTAGGGTCAGTAAACAGAATGCTCAGTGACGCACTTAAAAACAAACAGTAATATAGAAATTGCAAACTGTAAAAAAAAAAAAAAAAAAACTACCCAGCTGACAAGCCAACAAGGACTAGCCACCACATCTAGCAACATCCTAGCTACAGACAGCTCCACGGTGAAACACCCATATGCACTGCTCACCATGTTGAGCAAAGAAAGGGTATTGGTAAGCTGCCTGTCAGGAGCCATTATGTCATTAAAGCCTTCAAGTCCCTTCATGCAAGGTACACAAATGATTTTGTCATTGTGCATGTCGGAGTGAACCATTTGAGAAATACCTTCCTGTTTCATATGATGTGAGACATGATGGAGTTCTCAGAATATGCATCTGACGCTGGTTTGAAACTAGTCTTAAGCAACATCCTATCACCACCAAGAATGCTGCTACAATACTAACAAAACATAATTTAACTAATGGTTTAGTTATTGCTGTCACTCTACATGGGGGTCCAGTACATCAGCAAGGAACAAGATGATTTATAGCTATATTTGCTTTGTCTGGGATGTCATGCATCTCTCTCTCATTCTGTCCTCAAACTTTTATGTGATGGCCAAAACTAGTGTCTTTTTTAGGCAAGGACAGACTCCTCAAACTACCCACATGGTCAAAGTGTAGTAGTACATTCAGTACTCGAAGCCTGAATAAGATATTGTACTCTTAGATCTTCCTGACCCTCAAACATAGATATCTGCATCGTTAATGAAACAGGGTTTCAGTACACAACACCCCCTCAGTGCAGAGTTTCAAATAACTTTATTAGTAAGTATTCAAATCACAGTACAGATTGTAAGGCAAGACAATAACCTTGAGCTCCTCCATTTCCTGTTTACCATTAATAAAAACTTGTCATAGCCAACTACCACACCCCCTCTGTTTCACCCTCAGCTGGTGAATCATAGCTAAACAAATCAAATACTATTCTGGAGGATTTCAGCTATCCTTACATTACGTGGATAACATATACTACTACAAGTATGCACAATACTTCCTACATTTCATAAACACTAACTTCACTGGCCAACTAGGAATGCAAAAATGCATTTTTCTTTTCGTCCATATTAGGTGACCATCAAGCCATATCTGTGAGTCCATCCTAGCACTCCACCTGTGTCCTGTACTGACAGGGTCTCCTACTGAGGCAGCACCTACTCCAAGGAGGCCTCCAAACTCTTTGTGCAGGATTTCAGACTCTGGGGCACACTGGGCAAGAAGCAGAAAGAGCTGGTAGAGAGGCCATTACCCTTTCATCCATGGGATTTTTCTTTGGCCTAAATCCCCTCCCCCATGCAGACCTCAGACATGTAGACTGGGAGGGCCACACTGAGCACATGTCCTGACCACATCTGTAATAGTGGGGGGGTCATTCCTTCTAAGTTCGTCCACCTCCCAGCCTGGCAACAATCTCATTGAGTCCAGGCCTCTGCAAGGGCTCAATGGGTGATGTCCAGCATGCTCCCTCCCTCATAGAATAGACATGGGGCATCCTCTCTGTAATACCTTCAATGTCCCTAGATGCTAATCAAAGTCAGGCTGCTTGGGCCTTGGTCAGGGCTTTTATTCCTAAATGCCTCAAAAATATTGGATTTGGATCTCACCAGTATAACCCATTACAGTTTACACCTGAATTTGCCTATTACTGGTTAAATCCAAAGACTCCTTAGTAATTTTCAGTATAAAGGTTAAACATGATTTGCCATTAAACTCTTCTATCTTTAGAGATTATTCAAGATAAAATGGTTATAGCTATCTGATGACCTGTTGCAATTTTCAGCACAGGCCCTTCCCTGACCCCATCTCACAAATAGCTACATTCATAGAATCCCTATATGCTCACCTAATGGTAGAATTGAGGCATAGGCCCCCTTAAGACACAAATACAATACAATACTAAGTCCAGTAATAGTAAGGTGGAATCATAGTATAAACAGTGCAGTAAAAGGAAGGCACTTGTCTGATTAAACTAAATACCACAACCTCTAAATGTGAAATAAGGAAAATCAAATCTGAAAAAATAAGAATGGACTGAAAATTGCCACCTATGTAAAGGAGAACCACAAGGCATTTTATAACTATTACAGAAACTTAGATGCAATACTTAATACTGCACTGAGAATACGTAACACATACTCATCCCCAAAGAACACGATCAACGTATTACATGATAAATTTAACTCTAACTTTATTATCTTCTCTCCAAGCTTCCCACCAGCACACCTTGCCTATTGGTATGGTCATACATACCCATCAGAACAGGTCCTGAGGACATTGATCAAGGACACAAACACTAGCTCCAAGGGTCAAGACAATACAGCTGGTTGTTTTCTTAAACTTGCTGCTAAGCCTATTCAATCTTAGACTCTAATGGATTCATGTCAGAGGTGCAGAGAACTGCTGTAGTCTTCCAACTCCACAAAGGAAGACCCACCACTAACCTTGGTAACTACAGACCCATAAGCCCCACCAGCCTTATCTGTAAGGCAATGGAACACATCATTACAGAACTTAACAAGGACATCAGCAGCCTGCAATACACTTGGCCAAAACCAGTTTTGGTGTGTTAAAAGTAGATCCTGCCTCCTTAACTTAATGGACATTTTTGGACAAGCCAACAATGACTGGGTGGAGGCAAATCAATGTACACTGCTCACATTGTCCTTGCAATGATCTCTGAGACCATCCCGCATTATGGATAAGCTTATCAAACTAAATGTAAAAATGTAAGCCCTTATGTAACTTGCTGGATAGAAAAATGGCTCCCTCACAAAACCTACTCTACTGGTGTACAGGCATGCACACATCAAAAAAGGATCATTTCTAGTGGTATCCCTCAGGGATCAGTTCTTGGCAGACTTCTATTTATTTATTTATTGACATTTGTTAACCGGGTTAGTCCAACTGGAATTTTGTCCCATTTTCAGTGAAGACCCGATGAGAAAAGCTCCAGATAGTACAATAAATCATTACAGTAGTAAACAAGCACAGCAAACAATAGAAACAAACACTAGCAACAGTTAGCACGTTTTTTCCTTTGGTTTTTTTTTTTTTTTTTTTTTTTTTCAGGAAAATACTATGTAACTTTACTAGTGGGGGAGAGTGCAGAGTGTGAGTGGGATCAACTGAGAGTGATTCCAATGTGGGGGGAGGAGAGAACTATGTAGGGTCATAGCAGGGGCAGATTCTGGAATTGAGTAAATGTGTCTTAAGTTTCTTTTTAAATAGTGGGGTGTGAGAGATTGAGCGTATGTCCAGGGGAAGTTTGTTCCAGGCTTGGGCCACAGAGTGTTTGTAGAGTAGCTTACCTGCTGACTTATTTGGGTGGTAAATATCAAGCAATTGTTGATTAGAGGTGCGGAGGAATCGAAATGGGGTGTAGAGAGAGACAAAGAGAGATATACATGGACAGTAGGAGGGTTTAAAGAGCATAGAGTGCAGCATGTGAAATTGGTAGAGATGTAGTAATTGTGGGAGTTCTAGCCATTGTAGAGACTTTAAAGCAATACAGTGGTGAGTGTTGTTTGGGGAGTTAGTGACGAATCTGGCTATTTTGTGGTAGGATTGTTGGAGTTTGTTCAGGGTAGTTGTTTGGATATTTGTGAGAACTGGAGCGGCATAGAGGAGAGAGGGGAGGAGAAGTGCTTGTCCTAGGGTGAGTCTAGCCTCGGGACTGAGATATTTTTTGTTCTGGTATAAGAGACCTAGTTTCTGATGTGTTTTCTTTATGCATTGCTGTATGTGTTGATTGAATTTTAGTTCGTCGTCGATGATGACCCCTAGGAGTTTGGTGTAGGTGTTAGGTTGGATAGCTGTATTATTACAAGACTTAATGACAAAGGAGGGTTTATGATGAGTAAGAGAATGGGGCAGAAAGAGTAAAAGTTTGGTTTTTGTGGGATTGAGGATCGGTAAGTTTTTTGAAAGCCATTGTTCAGTGGAAAGTAGAGATTTTTGGGTTAGGGAGTGTAGGTCAGAGATGTTGGCTGTAGAAATAATTGCGGAGTCGTCTGCATATTGTATGAAAGATGACTGATAGCAAGAGGTGAAAAGATCATTGGTGAAGATGTTGAATAAGAGGGGGGACCTAAGATGGAACCTTGTGGAACACCAGTAGAGATAGGCAAGAAAGGAGAAGGGGAAGAGAGCCATTTGACTGATTGTTCGCGTCTAGACAGATAACGAACCAGCTGAGGGTGGAGGTGGATAGGTGAAAGTTGGCAAGTTTAGACGGAAGTAATGGATGAGACACTGTACCAAAAGCTTTGGAGAGGTCAAGAAAGAGACAGGAAGTAAGTTTATTGTTGTCCAAAGATTCTGCAATGGTGTGAGTGAAGGAGAGCAGTAGTTGTGCTGTGATAGGGGCGAAAACCATGTTGGGTAGGGGTGAGTAAGTTGTGATTGAGAAGCTGAGTGTGGATACATTTTTCTATTATCTTAGATAGTGGGGACAGAATGGCAATAGGTCAATAGATGGAAGGGTCAGTGGAGTTACCTTCCTTTATGGAGAGGGATAGTGTAGAAAGATTTCCAAAGGGTAGGAACAGTAGATTCTTGCATAGATCTATTTATTAATATTGTCACTGGCAGGCAATAGAGTCAGCTGCGAGTTTGAGGAAGGTAGGAGGTAATTTGTCAGTAGAGGGAGAGCTGGGTTTGAGTCTGAGCAGTAGAGATTTGATGTAGGAAATGGGAACAGGCTTAAAGGAAAAAGAAGCAGTGTTGGGGGTGGGGGTGGGGTCAGGTAAACAGGAAGAGGTAGGTTGACAGGGTAGGAAATTTTGGATGGAGGAAATAAAATGTGAATTAAGTAGGGTAGCTGTTTCATCAGGAGTTGTGTTTGGGTAGGGGGAGGGGTTAGAGGGACTACCTGGGTAAAGGATGCTGTTAAGTGTTGTCCAAAATTTCCGAGGATTTGAATTATATTTGTGCTGGCCTGAGCTATAGAATGACTTTTTGTCTATTATTGCCTGTTTTTTAGCAAGATTGCGTAGTTTGTATTTGAGAAGAAGAGGTGTTTGTTTAGATTTGATCCAGGCTTTCCAGACACTGTCTTTTTGTTTCATGATGGACTTAGTTTCTTTTGAAAGCCATATATTTGGTATTTACTACTCTGATATAGAGATCAAAGTTAAGAGCTAACCAAGTGTGTAGATGATTGCAAGCAGAGAGCTATCAGAAGCTCTCCAAATGATTCCCAGATTCTCCAAGATGGTCTAACACATTCAAATAAATGACGCCGGGATCATGGACTTACGCTGAAAGTCAGAAAATGCAAAATGCAGTGTAATGCCATTTGACAAACATGGGCACCCATATAATTACCACAGCTAAGGACCTTAAAAAAGTGAAAATTATAACCATTCATAATCCTTTCCTTGGGTAGAGCTGCTTATCTTCAGTTATCTGAGACAGATCTACCAGACATGAGTCAGAAAATACATGGATGGATGAGATCAGGAACCTAAAAAAGAACACAATCAACGAGTAATCTAAACAATATAGTAAAAAATCTGTGGCGTTATAAATCCATGGTTGCTGCTTACAACTTCTATAAGACAAATCTCAGGAGCCTGGTGTATTTCTTAATGTTTTTTATTAATCTTTCAATCTTCAAAGCAGATGAGTGCAGTTCAAGTCAGAGTGACAACAATAAGAATGCATCATTTTATATGTACATGAAAGGGTTGTGCCACTGCTCCTGCCATCCCCAGGGTGTTTCCAGACTCTTGGGGGGGTGTACCCAGGGTGTGTGAATCCAGACTCTGGGGGAGTACCCAGGGTGAAGGGAGATCTGTGTCAAGCCACGCCTCCTAACATATTTTTTATGATGCATTATTTTGGCACCAAAAATTTAAACAATAGTATGAAGTTAGAACAGTTTTGGGGCTAACCAATGCATCAAGAACATCCATATTTTGTTTAAACAAAGAGAAGGTGAACAAGATAACCACCAAACAAGATAAAGAAGACAAACAGTATCATTTGATAATGTCCATAGTTGCAAAAAAGCAGTAGTGATTCTCAATATTCTCTCTTTTAAACTAAGATGTTATAAAAAGAATATTAAACTAGGTTCCTGAGTACTTGTGTGATAACGGGTGATTTCAGTTTTGTGCTTTCGCACGGGTGATTTCAGTTTTGTGCTTTCGCACAATCTTATTAGCTGTGCCTTGGGTGAAGAACCTGTTTTTTAACAGTTGGCGGGGGGGGGGGGGGGGGGGGTAAAATAGATGAAAAAAAACATGGAGAGAGAAATTTGTGCTTTCACTGTTAATGAAGCATCCTTTAACCACCACATACCTACTTTCATTACAAAATCCTTTTTCTCTGGCCAGACCATTTATCAGGAGTATATTTTGTAGGCTAAGGGAAGTTATCCACGTCTACTCATCCTTTATTCAAAGGTGCACAGAATACAATGCTCTTTTGGGTAGGCACCTGCCTAAATGTTGTGTCAGTGGAGCAACATGCAGCAAACTTGCCTTTGGTGCAGAAGGCTGTAGGTCCTATTCCCAAACCAGGTTGAACAATTGCTGACACTGCAGTGCGGCATAAAGGGGTGCTCCACTCCTGAGTGTGCTGTCATTTGGATGAGATGTTAAACTGAGGCCCTATCTGCTTGAGTTGGTAGTACATGGTACCTACTGAAGAGTCTGGGATGTTAAACCGAGGCCCTATCTGCTTGAGTTGGTGGCACATGGTACCTATTGAAGAGTCTGGGAATTTCTCCGATGCCTTAGCTAAATTTCCCTTAGTATAAATACCACATAAGGTCTCCCATGAAAAAAGGGCTTCTGGCCTAGTAGCACTAATCTGATCAACAATAAAGATAATAAATACATGACTCAACTTGAATGACTGAAGTGTTTCCAGACAAAGAAAGTTAAGGACATGTCTTCTATGTGCAAAACCACCTTAAAGCATTTTTTTTCTTTTTTTCTAATTTTTTACAGACTTTTGGGGGAGACGCTTTGCCTTGTCTGCAAAGGCTCAAAAAGATCCACTCCTATGTGGCCTCCTGCAGACCTGCAAAACAAACAACTGCTCAAAGGAACTAAACTTCCATCGTATAGTAAACAGGACCTAGTGGCAAGATGGAAATCTCTCTCAAAAAATCTTGCTTTTATGGAATAGGCTATCCTTTAATGTAAAAGTAGCACCCTGACCATTTGCAAATATAACCTGGACAAATGGATGAGAAAATGTTAAATTCACCCCTGGTATGGCCTCTCAAACTCCCATTAGAAAGAGAGAAAAATAAGGTAGTAAT
This sequence comes from Protopterus annectens, assembly GCF_019279795.1. NCBI lineage: Eukaryota > Metazoa > Chordata > Ceratodontiformes > Protopteridae > Protopterus > Protopterus annectens. The sequence goes on along the minus strand of NC_056748.1, from coordinate 1,026,034,089 downwards.
TACTTTGTGTTGTAGGATTGTGATGAAATGGGATCTTTAAAATAGGCTACAACTGATATATCTGATCAAGAAGCATAGTATGAAACTATAATGCTGCTAGTGCAAGACAAGTGAAGTTTTTTATAAGGATATGGGCACAGATGATAACTCTAGCTGGAGAAGACAACATAAGATGGGTAAACTTAGTGCTGATAGCCTCCCCTCCCCCCACCAGCACTAACTCAATATCTGCTCCCATACTCAACTGCACATCAAGCCTTGTGAATTATGGAGACAAAGCAGAGACAATAGCAGTATGTCCTAAGAAAGGGAGATCATCTACCCAATAGAGCTATTTACCTCGTGCGCTATAGGACCCACAGCATTTTGTGCTACGAGTTTTCTCTTGCAAAGAAAAACTGAAGCACCCAATTTGTGAAGCGTTACTGCTTTATACAAGCCAATGTATTAACTAAGGTGAGTCAGGTATATAGGAATACATGTGCTAAGGAAGTAAAACAAATACAAGTTTGCAAGATTATGTCCCTTAAGCTATGAGCTTATCTATCATCACACATCACCCGTGTATCGGCTTGTGTGTATGTGTATATATATATATATATATATATATATATATATATATATATATATATATATATATATATATATATATACACACACACACACAGTAAGTTGTTTAGAAAAATGTTTTAAAGGCCTTAAATGTGTTCTAAATCATTCAGTGGTGGTTAATTTTAGACTATTTACATAATTTTAACACATCTCTTTAAACATTAAATCTACAATCGATAGGGATGACTGCAATTAGGGATTGAGACAGTAGGCAAGAGAAGGGCCAGAATTTATTGGAGAAAACTGGCAAAGAAACCAAGGTATTCGGAGGAAATAACTAGAGAGAGAAAGATGGCAGAGTTGGAAGATGCCAAAAATGTATTTGGACTGCAGGTTAGAGACTGCCTTCCCTATCAAGGATTGATATCCGAGTACAGGCAAAGAGAAAGAAATGGGGGGGTCCTAAATTTTTATTTATTTTTTATTTATTTATTTATTTTATATTTGTTGACCGGCAGTGTCCGACTGGACGCAAGTCCATTTTCAGTGGAGGCCCGGGGAGAAAAGCTCCACAGTTAAAATAAACAGTCAGTAGTTACATTGGATTACATAGCGATTAACAATTTACATAGCAATTACTTACAACATATTACAGATGAAGAACATAGTACATCAGTAGACAACTAGAATCTTTATCTGTGAAGTACATAACAGACATTAACAAATGTTAAAATAAGAAGTTCCTGCTGTATAATAAGTACTAGGCTTATGAGCATCTGAGCTTGCTATAATCAAGGTAGTTAGTGGAGTGGAAAGAAAGGTAGTGGTTGGATGGGGTGGATGATATTAGAATGGGAGTTGCAAGGGCATAGCCAGCATGTTTTTAGGTGCGCTTTTAGTAAAGTTTTGAAGTGGGTGCATGATGGTACGGAGGTAATTGTGGGTGGGAGGGAGTTCCATAATTTGGCTATGGTGCAAGAGAATAGTGCTTCACCAGCAGAGTTATTGGCTTTAGTGATCTGCAAGTGATTTTTGTTGCTGGATCTTAGTGGTCTGGTGGTGCGATCGGGTTGGAGTAGATTCTGGAGGGATGGGACATTTAGTGGATGGTTTACTAGTTTGTGGGTGAGTGAGAGTTGATACCATTGAAGGAGGTGAGGGAGTTAAAGCTAGCCCAGTTCAGCAAGTGAGAGACAGTGGTGACTACGGTAGGATGCCCCTGTGGCGAATTTGGCAATTTTGTTGTAGCAGGTCTCTAGCTTGTTTAGATCGCATTGCCTTAGGTTGGTATATATTGGAGAGGCATAAAGTAGGGTGGAGATAAGGTGGGAATTTGCTATTGAAATCTTTGCTGAGAAGATGCTTATTTCTGTATAACCCTCCTATTTTTTTGTGGACTTTTTTATGGTCATGGATATGTGAATGTCACATTTTAGTTTATTGTCTATTTCCACTCCTAGCAATTTGGTGTGTTCAGTTGGGTATATAGTGGTGTTGTCTTTTGCTGTGATGTTAAAGTGAGAGTTGTTTTGAGTATGTTTGGTGGGTTGGAAGATGAGTAGTTTAGTTTTGTTTGGGTTGAGTATTAATTGGGCATTGGATAACCAAGTTTCAACAGAGGAAAAGGCTTCCTGTGTGACTTTTTGCAGTTTGGGTAGGGACTGGGCTGAGCAGATGATGGTCGAGTTATCTGCGTATTGTATGAGTGTGCCATGTGTGGTGGCAGAGGCTAGATTATTTGTGAAAACAGAGAAGAGTAGGGGTCCAAGGATGGATCCTTGGGGAACCCCTATGGAGACAGGTAGTTGGGGAGATATGTCATTCTGCCATACAATGGATTGTTGGCGGTCAGACAGGTAACTGAAACCAGTTGGTGACTGATTGTGAGAAGGATAGGTTATTGAGGACAGAGATAAGTTGTTTGTGTGGGACCATGTCAAATGCTTTAGATAGGTCTAGGAAAGTAGCAGAGGAGAGATAGCCATTGTTTTTATGTTGAAGGATAGTGTTAGTAAAGGAGAGTAAGGCAGTGGTGGTGCTATGGTTTGGTCGGAAACCATGCTGAGTATTGGAAAGGAGGTTGTTAGTAAGGAGGTAGTCTGAGACCTGAGTGTGTATGCATCTCTCTAGTATTCTGGAGAGTGGAGAGAGAATCGCTATGGGGCGGTAATTGGTTAGTTCTGTGGAGGGTCCGCCTTTGTGGAGGGGAATTATATGTGATACTTTCCACAGTGTGGGAACATAACTTTCTGACGGAGATCGGTTAATCAAGATGGATACTGGGTAGGCCACAGCATCAGCTGCGATTTGTAGGTATTCACTTGGAAGGTTGTCTGCTGCTAATTTGGTTGGTTTAAGTTTAGTTAAGAGTTTTTTTATGTTGGAGGTAGGTACAGGAGAAAAACAGAAGGCAGTGGGGAGATTAGTAGTTGAAGGTGTGGGTTGGAGGGGAGGGGGGTTGTGTTGTTTAGCTAGTGATAGTATGGTTTGTGTGAAGTGTGTGTTGAATGAGGTAGCAATATTTTCTGAGGAGTGAGGGATGTTAGGAGGAGGGGTAGTGACTTTACCTGGGTGGAGGATGGAGTTTATGGAGGACCAGAATTGTTTGGGGCTATGTTCGGAGGAGTCTAGGGCAGACTGGTAATATTGGAATTTGTCCTGTTTTATTAGCTTTTTTACTCTATTGCGTAGTTCTAAGAATTTCTGACTAGTTGAGGGGGTCTTGGTTTTGCGCCAGTGCTCCCAGGCTTTATCCCTGTTTTTCATTTCTGACTTAGTGGTTTTCTGTAGCCATGGGGAGGGTTGTGGAAAGTCTTATGGGGGCATGGTAATTAAGGATGCTCAGGAAGGTAGTATTAAAAATGCAACTGCGTCATCAAGACTGAGGTACTTTAGAGGATGCCAGTTACATTCTTTGAGGGATGAGATGAATGTGAGTGGGTTAAAGTTTATTTTTTTACGTATCTGATGGTAGACAGGTTTAGCTTGGTATAGGTATTTTTTCAGTAGGAATGTTGGGGAGTGAACACTGAGGCTATCTGATAAAGCAGCCTGTTATATATGACTGGGGGGCTCTTACTGACTAGTATCCAATCCAGGGTAGTGTGCTTGCTGGAGTTTTTATTTATCCTGGTTGGCGACTGGACTAGTTGGGTGAAGCCATGAAGGTTTACATGATGGGTTGGATGGTTGCCAGAACAGGATTGCCAGTCAATATTGAAATCACCTAAAATTATAGTTTCTTGGGGGAGATGGTGGGTAGACCAGCTGAGGAGGTTTTCTAGTGGAGGGAGGTTTTGGCCAGGTGGGAAGTAGCATCCAATTATGTTGATGGTTTTGTTTTGGTTTATTTTGAGGTTGGTATATATTATTTCTTCATTGCCTATTTGTGGAGCTGATGATTTTAAGATCTGGATGTTTAGATGCTGTTTAAATATTATAGCTACACCACCTCCTTTCTTGTTTAGCCGGTCTACTCTTAGTATGCCATAACCTGTAGGGAGTATTTGCTCACTGGTAATGACTAAATGAAAGACCAGCTGCCATTAAAAAAGGAATAATTAGTAAAACCTATAAAATATTGCACGATAATTATAATAAGAATCTGAAGACCTTAGAAAGGATTGTTAATAGAGATTGGAAAAGAAATTCACAATGAAACAATTGGAGGATATATGTATGCCCCCCAAATATGCAACAAGGTCTGAAAGCTATAGGATTTTTGCCTGGAAATGTTTACATATATACAGTGGTTATAAAAGCGTACACACCCCTGTTAAAATGCCAAGTTTTTGTGATATAAAACAGTGAGACCACAATAAATAATTTCAAAACTTTACCCACCTTTAACGTGACCTATAGCCTGTACAATTCAATTGAAAAACAACCAAATCTGTTAGGGGAAAAAATAAAAAATGTACAATAAGCTGGTTGCATAAGTGTCCACACCCTTAAACTAATACTTTGTTGAAGAACCTTTTGATTTAATTACAGCATTCAGTCTTCTTGGGTAGGAGTCTATCAGCATGGCACATCTTAACTTGGCAATATTTGCCCACTCGTCCTTGCAAAAGCACCCCAAATCTGTCAGCTTGTGGGGTATGTACACTTTTTATATCCACTACATTTTTATACCCCAAGTAAACTCCAGAGAATTTTTCCTCAGGCAGACAGTAAGAGTTGGAGGTGTGAAGGGGAAGAAAGATGTAATTGTGAACATATTTTCTGGGAGTGCAGTGAGTTTGTGGGCTTTAAGGATTTCCTGCTGGATGCATTGTCTGAGATGTTGGGTGGGCAGATTGGTCTAATAAGGGAGATGATTTTTCTGAGCTATGATACAGAATTGAAATTGTCCTGACATGGTAAGGCCTTGCTGTGTTAATAATGGTGGCTGCCAAAAAAGCAATTACTAGAAAATGGAAAAAATCTAAACCAACTACACTGGAAGTAGTGAAAATAGTAACACAGATAAGATATCTGGAAATGAGATCTTTATAAATGGGGTAGGTGAAAACTACATAGGAAAAATTAGGAATTGTGGTAACAATACATACAAGGGAGGAATGAGGTCTAAAAGGTGACAGGACTTAGATGAGCTATGTAATGTCTGAGTGAGAAAGATTGGGTAGATTATAAGGGATGTATAATCAAAGCAGCCCAGAGGATGTTTTGTAGTGGGGGTGCAAATCCTGTGGCTCGATAATGGATTGGGGCCCCCATACACATCCACCCCGCAGTCATTCCACTGTCCCATTACTTAGCTATTTCTCCCCACAGTTACCATAAACACTGTTCAAAACTCAGTGTGCATACTGTTTTCTGCTTCACTTCTATAATGATTACAAATAATTGGATTTAATTTAAAATATTTATTTCAAATTTTATAGCACAAACACTGACCAGACATTTGCTAAACAAAACAATACAGTCTCACAATGAAAACAGACTTCGCAATAAAACTTCTATGCCCTTGAACTCACATTAACTGAAACAGCATTGAAACCCACAATCAAAGAAAATGCATCTTGCCAGTGGTGGATTAAGTTTACCTTTGGGCTGTTTTCAAATCATAGTCCCCTTGCACACATTTTTAGGACCATGCAAACATGCAAGAGTTCTTTGATTGACCTTCCTGGTTGTATAAAATTACAGCTATTGTATAATAAAGCACCGCTGTTTAGGGTGTGTTTTAAATTTATAGTTTTGAACATTTTTCCAGTAAGCATTAAAACAAAATATATGAACCAATAATGACAAAACTGCCCAATTCAGAACATTTCAGCGATAAATGGCCCCTCAAACCTCTATAATCACAATCCACCAATATCAGTCAATATGCATACTCTGCAGAAGTAAAAGAAATCTGAATAATTCCACTTAAGAGATCTGTAACTATTGAAGAGGTTGCTGCTAGCAAACAACTTTATATTTCAGTGTTTTATCTACACATTCAATGTCAGCTGTCCTTGAATAAATTGCCTATGTTATGTTAAAAAAATGGTAAGCTAGTAATATTGCAATAGGGAATGGGTAGCAAACTGAAAACAGCTTCATAGTTACTAGGTATCTCATCCAAAGGAAAACCTACTCAGGACTGCACCCCCCCCCCCCTTAAAATACAACACGATATTAGTAACCATGTACTTGCTGTGGGAGTACAACCCACAACCTTCTGTATCAAAAGCAAGAATACTACCCATTGTGCTACAAACACTGCTTTTAAGTTTTATACCACAACAGCGATACCATTTGCTAAACAAAACAGTTGCTCATTGTAAACAGACTCAGCATGAGCAGCAGTAAACTTCTCTTGAAGTTCACAGTTCCTTGAAAATGCACTTGAAACTCAGTTCCCTGAAAAATTAAGCTTGGTAGTTTAAGTAGAGGATTCAGACTCTTGTTTCCTGTAACTAAGATACAGGATTTGAGCCTAAGTAAATTACTAACCACCTGCTATCTCTAACTAGGGCATTTCACTCTCACACACCGACACCTCAACCTCTTAGTGCAAGAAATATGGACAGAGCCTACAATAAATTGGGACAGATTATAAATATTGCTCTTGTGAACTTAGAAAATTGCTAGAATAACCTGAATTTGTGTTGGTATGCATTTTTTGTAAAGGAGATAAAGACAAACTCTATCTGTCATTACTTAGCAACTTCAGTCTTTTTATGATGAATAGACCAAAAATATGGGGCAAAACCTATATAGTTGAGAGGTATGCTACCTGCCTCCCTCTTACACACACACACACACACACACACACACACACACACACACCTCCCTGTTATACACCCACACATACCTCCCTCTTATACACATGCGTACGCACACAAGTGCACACAAATGCTTAAAGTCACACACTAACTTGTAAAGCTGTATATTCTGCAATATACAATGATAACCTGCCATTCTCTCACCAGTCTAACCATAATCACAATTTGCATCTTCCTTTTAGCTCATACAAAACAATACCCCCTTCACATTAACATCAAACAAACAAACAAAAAAAAAAAACAGTACCATAGCAGCAGGAAAAATATATCTTCACATTTACAAATACAGTATCATCCATTTACCCTGCCCATTTACCTCAGGAAAAAACAAACACACAAAAAAAAAAAAAAAAAACAGGAAAAAAGCTCATTCAGAAGGAAAAAATAAGCAAGGACACTACTACACGAAATACAAGGAATACATTATCAGCTGCTAAGTACTTTAGTAATTTGTGGATAGATTTATTTCTTAACTGAGTAAATCATCTGATTTTATGCATTTCTCAACCAAAGCACGGTATGACAGACCATACCTTTTTGTTTTAGTTTTTTAACAGTTTTTCAACACATTTCAATAATCTCACATTATTACATTATAGTTTCCATAATAAGGACTCATAAACATTATGCAAAGTATTAGATTGCATTAATATCATTTTTTTGGATTACTTAAGACAGTCTTCCTTATTATGCCTTGTTGCATCACTCTTTCTCACTTTTCAAACTTTTTCCCAACTATTAATATTCAGTTTAGAGGTTCCTTCTTTGCTTTCCTCATCTCCATCTTATCTCTAAATTATTCTTCGTTTATGATCCCCACCGTTCTTTTCCCATTTTTATACTGCTCCCATTCCCTCGTTTGCAGTGCTCCCAATTCTTCTTCGTTCTTACTTTCTGTCCATTCACTCTCTATGGCCTAACCCTACTTTACTCCAGCATGCTTTTGCCCCTCATCTGTATATTTGACTATGTTCCCTTCTTTCTAAGCTCTCACTGTTTTCCCCATTGCAGGTTGTAATTCCAAATGTTTTGCTTTAGGCCATTTCCTCCTTAAGATCTCAACTCCAAACAGACAGAACTGCCACGAGTCTAGAATCTCCATCTGAAATATCTCCCTCTAGATTCTCCTGGCAGTTTTCCACAGCTGTCTAATTTCCTCACATGCCCCCTACATATGTAACTGATATGCATCTGGCATATCATACCCCCAGCAGCATGATGTCTGAACTCACCCATCTTTTAGGCTCATAGTTTCATAGGCAGTTGCTAGGCAGGCAGTCTGGGAAATGATTAAGGATCCTAGCTCAAGTTCGCAAATTTTCCAAAGTAATATCTAGTTAAGTGACTTGTCCAACATCACACAGTAGGCAAATAAAGGGGAAAGGTTCAGTCCTGTATCCTTATCACAAGCAACAGTTACCTGAGTTCAGTACCCCATGTGCACTAATCTAGTATGGCAGACCATACATTTGTCCAGCAATGGGTGGATGACTAAAAAGGTTGTTAACCTCAAGTGATCAGGATGCTAGCCGAAGGATGCCCCAGCAGGAAGCATCCCTGAATGCATATTTGTGTTCTATATTACCACTTGACAAACATAATGCTAATGCTTTATTATAACAATACATACAGATCAAGGACACAGGTTCAAACATGAGTGACTGCAACTAGTATAATGCGTACGTGTAAACCGATGGTTGTGGACTTATTCTAACAAATGACGCAGCAAGAGAAATGTATTTCTTTATGTATATCTACATTTGTATCTATATATCAGTCTCTCTAATATACACGCTAAAGCTACATTGTGCCATTATGCAATAAAATTCATAGGACAGAGTTCTGAATTTGTGTTCGAATCACAATGTTGTATCCTTCAACTTAAGTTAATGTATACATTCTTCATGCTACACTTCACTGCAAAGGTTTTTTAACATAACTTGCATCAAAGACAAAAAATATGGAAGTATAACAAGAGAGACCACAAGGTTTGTCAACAGAGGAGCTTTACTTTCAGTAATAACTGAAGTGAAGAATGACTTGTATAAGCATCCTGTGAGCCTTGATATACAGTCATAACCATTCAATTGCAGCAAGACTTGGAACTAAATAGCTCAATATGTTTAACATATAGTGCCACTGATTGACTTTTTAGTGTGTAAATGCTTTGATCCTATAATACGGAAAAATGTATGATGCTGATAGCACCTTCTTATTAAAAATGGAAACAGCAGTGTTTATCTGTTGAGTAAATGTCTGGATAAAGTAAGTCAAGACATGAGCACAAGAGTCTACAAAATAACCATTTTAATGACTTTATACTGGTGTAACAGTACATCAGACTACACACTTACACTCAACCACCCGTACAAACAGATGGAATGGAAGCTTGCATACTTACTGAAACAGACAGAATGCATGCGTACACACACACAGACCCCCTACCTATCAATTTCTTACTTAAATACACACACACCCCTACCAACCTTTTACAAACGCACACACCTACCTCTCACTTGTCAGTTCATGGTCCGCACTTACAATGTCTTCTGGCATTCAAATTCCACGTGCGTGTGGAAGATGAAGACATAAACATCAGGTCACACAGACACGACGGGTATGGGTGACTTGTTTTCGTCATGTGTGTTTGTGCGACTGGGCATTTGGCATTATTCTTAAAGAACACCACCCTTAAAAAAAGTTTTTTTTATTTACTTTTATTTTTTTTTTAATTAAAAAAAAAAATAATAAATCTCCCGGCCAGCAGTCAAAATCTAAGGGGGGTGCAGTTTGCACCTGCCTGCAGGCGGCCATGTGTATAACCTTTGTAACTGGGAGTGCGTGAGTATGGTTTGCGATGCAAAATGCTTGCAATTAGGGTTGTATCAGTGTGATTTGTTTTCATTTATATAAATGTATGATTGCCTATGTAGTAAGTGATGGTTTAATAAAGATATTTTGTTTCTTGTTATAAAAAAAGGCAGGAATTGAATAATTTATGTAATATTGCTAATTTTATATAATATAGCAATATATGTGACGTATGATGTTTATGACTGTAAATTTGCCTATGTCACAAGTGATAATTCAATAAAAGTGTTTAAAAAAATTAAATCTACAATCAAACTTAGACATTTTCAATACAAGTTCCCTTTACTGCATGAAGTCTTATGATGGGGAACGTGTCTGCAACCAGTAATTTAATTACCTCTTGAAAATGAACAATTGTGAAGTGATAACAAAAACTAGCCACTCTTGTTTACCTGGAGAACCTGCAAGTGATTCACCTCTGCTGAAAGCGAAGTTTCGAGAAACAGAAACAGGCACTAGATGGACACAGGGAGAGAAGAAATAAATAAATACAGGAGGAACACATAAGAAAAGCCAAGAAAACAAAAATGCAGGAGTAATGACAATGTTATAGGCACAGCAAAACATCACAGAAGCTAAAGAAACTGTTGTCAAAACATGTTCTATCACTGTTCTTAGAGACACTGGTGACAAAATCTGCAACAGAATGGGAAGCATAAAACAGTTCATACACAAAAATGTTTAGTGTTCAGAAATAAATCATCAGGTGGATGAGAATGGGTGAAGGATGAAGATGGAGAATTGATATATATTATCAGCTTCACCACCATGTATTTGAGACTGTCCTATAGAAAAGAAACCCAAGCATGATTTACATTCCAGACTGCATACATTTTAAAGATGTACTCATTATATTAACCCCCTCCTCTTTTTAAGACACATTTTCCATTGACTGTGGTAGCACGCAGACACTTTCTGATGCATGGATTATACAACTCTAGTTAAATATTACAGATTTGTTCCATTTCAACATTTCAGTTTGCAGAAACTGCAAGTTTCATATCCACTCTTGTATCCACATTGTGTTTCATTTACAAAGCCAAACCCTTTATCAATACAGTATTTAACATCAATTTTATCACATTGAATTTCAATAAATGTTCCTCCCTGCAGTCATATCTTTCTGACTTCCTCAATAATACTGCATTCCAAACAATATTTGGGAAAGTCAGTTTGCTTATGTACAAGAAACAATAACACAAATGTCCACTCCAGACATTCTGTCAGGATGTTATTGCACTCTATGCTGTTTTGGAAATGCCTCTGTAGATGCCTTCTTGGATATCTTTATATAGCTACTTCTCTGTATATCTTTTAGTCAGAGGCTTCTAGATAACCAAAGCCATAATTATGCCCCAGAGAAACTGATGAGTATATTTGTTTTGAACAGAGGTCTCTATTCTCAGAAACTTTCCATTCTGAGTGCGAACAATAAAATATTTTTGCAGCTCACATTTAACCTTCCTTAACTGCAGCTGCATTTCAGTGGAACTTTACTCCAAGTTCACTTTTCTTCTATTTTAAAGAAGTGAAACGTCTTGCTCTTTTGTCATAGCAAAACTTCTATGTGACACACAAGCTTTCAGTCATTCTTCCACCAAACTCATGTTTTAACGCTGTAATATATCTTTCATGCTATTCGATACCCCACAAAAATTTGCCAACAGCTCTGCAATAAAAATAATAGAACCACATGCAATTATACTGCTTCATGAAATCTAAAAGAAATCATTCAGTACACCACCCAATAATAAAGTTTATAGTGATTTTTCTTCCTTTTTTTGTATTTGTTTTGCTTAAGCCGCAGAAATACCCTGGAATACTTAATAAACATTACCCCCCCCCACACACACACACACACACATAAAACATGCAGTTCACTCAACTACCAATTTGTCAACTCCAACCAATTCCGACCACTTAAAAGAAAGCTCCCAAAAAGGTCAGTCCTATACTTTGTCCTTGTTACGTCAAACCAAGTATCCGTCCCTTCACAGACCTAAATTTTAACATGATTATTTTCCAAAATGACTCCTGTAGCCTGGAGTTCCCTTCCATCTGAAATTAAAAACTCAAAACAAATTCACCATATTTAGAACAAAAAAATTCACCTAACAGAAGACAACAGATGTAATAATGACAAAGGCTAACATTATGGACTTGATCTTTAACTTTAATCTGTAAGAGCAAAATTATACTCATTTATTCCTGTAATATGGTATGACTGACAACGAAGTGGCATGAAAACCCTGTGTAGTGTAATACATAGACACTAATGCTGCATTTTAAGATTTAATGACTAGTGCAAATGTAACAGTACTCCTATAATACTCCTTTCTACAATGAAAAGTTACAATGCTTAACAAAGAATGCATACTCCTACACTGTTAATCAGCTACCTTATTAACTGTCTACCATATTGTTAACTGCTTTGATGCTAACCTATCATTTGTCACTAATTTGTGTAACTACTTCTGGTACAGGTTGTTGCTGAAAAGTGGCAATGGACCAGCGCATCTACCCAGTTAACAAATGATAAACCGATAACTACTTTGTCAATCAGTAGATTAGCAGGTGAGAGAAACCATGAACGTGAGTATTTTCTTGTACTTCAACAAAGCTAGATAACATAACAGCCACTAGTAATGCTCTCAGGCTTTCTTCAGCTTTTCTTGTACTTCAACCAAGCTAGATAACATAACAGTCACTAGTAATGCTCTCACGCTTTCTTCAGCTTTTCTTGTACTTCAACAAAGCTAGATAACATAACAGTCACTAGTAATGCTCTCACGCTTTCTTCAGCTTTTCTTGTACTTCAACAAAGCTAGATAACATAACAGTCACTAGTAATGCTCTCAGGCTTTCTTCAGCACATTTTACACAGTCCAGTAGTATTTTGTACGTCTTGTGCCAATAGCTACGCCAATATGTTCCTTGCATACTGGGAAGAACGTGTATTATTTAGAGAAAAGCTTTTTAAGGAGCATGTGATATTCTATAGACGTTTCGTGGATGATGTCTTCATTCTTTGGAAAGGGACACCAAATCAACTTGATTCCATGCATTTAATTATGAATAACTTAATTCCATGCCTTAAGTTTACCATGCAACATTCAAGTGATAGGATTGAGTTCTTAGACCTTTATGTAGAGAGGTTGCAGGGTAATTTAATTAATACAGGGGTCTATCGCAAAGCTTGTCACCGCAACTCATTGCTTCTAAGATCTAGTATGCATCCACCCTTTGTTTTTAAGAATATTGTGAAGGGACAAGCCATTAGAGCTTCAAGATTGAACTCTATGGAGGAGGGTTTTCATATGGAGCTGAATGACCTAAAGCATAGATTATTAGATAGAGGCTATAATGCTGAAGAGATACACTCCCATGTAGACATAGTACGCAGCCTACGTTCCACTACAGCTATGCCCTATTTTGGACCAAGGAACAACAATTATATCAAGGGTGATAAAAAACATCAATCGTCTGTCAAATTTTCCACATTTTTCTCATCTGACCATTTGGAGATTAAGCAAATTCTTGGTAAACATTGGGACATCTTACAGGTAGATGAAGACATAAAGCAAATAGTAGGTGAAACACCTAGTTTCCTTTTTAGGAACAAACATAATTTAAAAAGGATGTTATGCTGTCCAAGATTAGATAGGAAATCTATGAATATTGGATGCACTAGACCTTGTGGTCATTGTAATTTCTGTTCATATATAGACAGTAATACAGAGTTTTTACATCCAGATTTACAGAGAGTATTTAATATAAATGTAAATGCCAATTGTATGACCCCCCATGTGATATATCTAGCTGTTTGCCAATCCTGCTCATCCTTCTACGTTGGAAAGACTAATCGTCCACTACGAGATAGGATCAGAGAACATGTTTACCACATGAGGTTAGGTACATTACATAATGCTCTTGCCAAGCATATAATGCTATATAATGATAAACATGAGTTTTTGTTTAGAGTATTAGAAGTTATAACTCTGAATGTTAGAGGAGGTGATATTAAGACATATACAGAGAGTAACGAGACAGAGTGGATTATTCTGTTAAGATCAGATAGAGGACTTGGCCTAAATGATAGGGCCTCAATAAAACCAAAATTGAGACAGCGCAGAAATATTAAATGACACATCAGTAACTATATATTATTGTTTTTAAGTTATACCAGAGAATATATATGTATATACATTTATTTTTATTCACACATGTTTTTATATATAGCTATATCTCTTTTTTATATATATATATATATATATATATATATATATATATATTTAAATTTATATAGATTGAATCTATTTATTTATATTTTCTATACTATATTTTCTATCTAGTCAAGGAAACATAGTTATATATAGATATATAGATGTACTTACATATTTGTATCTGTCTCTTTAAATAGTAATGCTAATTAATTGTGTTTTAATTGATTAAGTGAATGTTTTTTATATATGACGAGTGTTATTTGGGACAAAATGTAAGATCTGATGAAGCCACCTAGCGAAAGCGCTTATCTGTGATATATCTTATATAATAAAGATCTTGGTGTTATAATATACTATGTGAGTTCACTTGCTTTCGCTTAGTTCCGCAGTATTTTGTTATTATTTAAAGTATTTTTGATTTGACCATTAATATTTGGATAGTCTGGGGTATGGATCAAATGCTGAAACTGACAAAGTTTTGAAAATAACTTTAATTCTAAGCTTCTATCTTGAGGTCCATTACCAGAAACATCATCATCCGGTATTGTAGGTCTCAAACACCGTTTTAAGTATACTGACAACACTTGCCATTTCTGAAGACTTCACAACCTCTGGAAAGTTACAGCAGCAGTTAGCACATACTGTTCCTTGGAAAAATGCAGACATCTGGCAGTGCAAGGATTCAGTGCCCTCCACACATTTAGATCAGCAAGTGAAGAGACCAGGATTCTAGGTGGAGATGTCTTGATCTACATCAATAACAAGCATACCTCAAGGTTAGGTAAACAGGATGATGCACTGGACTTCGACTATCATAGCCAAAATCCCACACCATATCCTATTAAGCTGTATGGGACCCTCTATGCTCCATGAAACCCATAACACCTACTTAGACCTACTAGTTACACTCTTCATTCAACCACCTACTATAGTCATGGGGGACTTTAATTATCCCTCTATAAAATGGCAATACTACATGACCCCAAATTTGCAGTTACTGCATACTTCTACTAGAGGTACAAACATAATGGACTTGATACAGCTTTAGTGGATCATATCATCATCCCAGGATGCATCCTAAATAGCCTGAAATATAACCTAGCTGTGCCAACAGAGTCACTAATCAACTTCAGCTTCTGCACAGGCTTCATGCCATGTGAATGGAAGATTGCAACATGTATGCCCCTGCACAAGGGTGGGCCATCAACGGATCCTGAGAACTACACACCTGTTAGTCTGACCACTCTCGTATACAAAGCCATGGAAAAAATTATCATGGAAATGATTAACAATCACATAGGAAACCTTCATACACTGGACCCATCCTGGTTTGATTTCCTCAAATGCATGTTATGCCTACTGAACCTGGTGGGCTTTAATGAGAAGGTCACCAAGGCAATGGATGAGGGCAAAACAGTGCACACTGCATTCAGTGACCTGGCTTAAGGCACGTAATACAATAATCCACTCGTGCATTGTAAGCAAACTCATGAAACCGCTGTGTAACTTGCAGGACTCAGGAAGTTTGTACTCTAGAGACCACCTACTCAGAGTCTGGTCACCAGTTGAATCCCCCAGGGCTCTCTGCTGGGTCTGCTCCTCTTTGGCATCTGTTTTTTGGAAGTCAGGGCCAATATCAAGGGTCTCTTGCTTTCCACGTTTGCAGATGACTGCAAGCTATGAGTAATCACAGAACCCCCCCCCCCCCAAGATACCAACATCTAAAGGAAAGCAACACAGGCAAATGACTGTTGCTGATACCACGGCTTAAAACTCAATGTCAAGTAATGCATAAGTAGTACCTTTTGCAATGTCTGCCACCCAGGAACTACCTCATTGATAAAACACACCTACAAGTAGACACAGTAGTCAGGGATTTGGGGACTCGTGTTTATAGTAATCTGGCTTTTGAGCAATATATGCTGAAGTTAGTAAGAAAATCATTCCCTGTCATTCAAATTACAAGTAAGGGCATGACAACTAGGTCCAGGGAAGTCATCGTGTCACTATACTTACCAAAAGCATCACTGAGTCCAATGCATCCTTATATATGTACTTGATGAGGTGCATGCAACAACTGAAACATCCACAGATTTTCCTCACAAAAAGAATACAGGGCGTAAACACAATGTCCTACGCAGATTCCTCTTAGCTCTATCTTGTTTCCTACAGACTGCTGAGAGGTGATTAATGTCTGGCATAATCTAATAGACCTTTTCCATATCTGCAAAAAGAATGGCACCAGAACAACTAGACTTAAGGGTTTAAACTTTGCTTGCGACTTAAATAGAACATGTTAGATAGGCAGGTTTGTGAGAGTCCCCATTCTCTGGAATAGCATTCCCATGGATGTGTGAAGCACAGCTCTTCCCTAACCCTGATAGCCAAGAAAAAACAAGACGAGCTCCACACCAAACTACTTCAATGAGTAAAATAATAAAACACAGGAAAGCTTTCGAGTTACAAAACTCTTTCTCAATGCAGTTACACATCTCATTATCTTTACATTGTTTAAATATTTCAACCAGTCAGCAACGGACATTCTTAAAACCACAGGAATTATTAAATAGCTAAATGCAATTAAAATAAAACAGCAAAGTAAAAGGAACACACATACATATATAAAAACAAGCCAAGAACCAAATAAAAGTATAACAGGATCCAAATATAAATAAAAAATATAAATATTATACTACATATTATGATGAAAATAAAGACAAATACTACTTGTATACCTAGTGATGTTTATTTTTCAATATGGGCTTAGTACTATTGGTATTATTCAATCCTGGCATTTTATCAACTCTAAAATAACTAATCCAATCATATTCAGTCTGTTTTATTCACTAGATTACAAAAGATGACTGAATATGATTGGATTATATATATATATATATATATATATATGTGTGTGTGCGTATATATATATATATATATATATATATATACATATATATATATATATATATATATATATCTAATATATCAATGTGTATAAAAGTAATATTTGTTTTTATTTTCATCTCCCCAAGACTGCTCTTGGTCTCTTGGATCTGGAGATAGCCTACCACTGAGGAATGAATGGGTATCCAGTGGGGGATGCTTCACAGCCGGCAACCGGCAAATAGGGAAGTATATACAGATGGAAAAAAAACGTTGCCAATCTTGTTGGAAAACAGGAGCTGGTGGGAATTATTATTCCACGTTTATTGGGTGGTGTCTTATTTGAAAAAGTGTGGCCACCATCCAAATGAAGGTGGAATAGTGATTGGCTGGGAGGACAGGCCCACGATAAAAATGCAGTTGACCTGTCATGTCCAAATAGCTGGCAAGAACTCTGTTTTTTAAATCCTGATAGGGTGAAAATCAAGGACCAGGAGTGGCTAGTACCATGAGGGGAGGTTACGGACACCTCCAGGCAGTGTCAATCAAATCAGCCCTCCATGTATCTTGCCACAATTAGTTCTAATAACATCACCTGAAGAGGAAATTATTTGGAGGGAGAGCCAGTCACACGCCTCAAGTTTAATCCTATGCATAACAAAACAAACATGCCAAAAACATTTGAACTAGTTTGCCAATCATGGCTAGTAAACCATTGTTAAAAATATGATATAGACTTTAGAGTGTTCTAAGACAAGCCAGTAAAAATTTGGTTGGATTCATACTGTTAACTATGCCATAGAGATTAGTGATATCCAGTGATTAAATACGAATTACAAGTCAAAGAACTTGAAGAAAATTGTAAAAAATATAACTAAACATGGCGAGTGGCCCTACTTCCTGCCCTTGTCAGCAAGTTGGTGAAAAAGTAACCGAGGTTGTTGGCTTCGGGGAGGGAGGGTCAGAGGAGTCTATTAGAAGACTGGCTATGTCTTTCCCATGGAAATTAAAAAGTCAGTGATGTGGAAGAGGGAAGGTTGAATATTAACCAAAAAATTCAGTCTATTGAGACCATCAGCACACTCCTAAAGATTTTGCTGGAAAACTACTACTTTCACTTAAACCGCAAATTTTACCGACAAAACAGAAGGATAGTCATGGGTGCAGCTATGGCCCCTAGCCTAGCAAACACACCCCTCAGGAAATGTGGAACAATCATATGTACAACTCCCCATTCTATCAACTAATGGGGTGTTATCTCAGATACACAGACACTATATTTAGTCTGGAACAGATCTGAAGCTGAACTACAAAGCCTTTATGAACATACTGACAAATCAGCAGGTTTTCTTAAATTTACCAACATCTACAGCAAAAATAGAGCAGTTTTCTTGGATCTTAACCTATCCAAGGGCAAAGAAAGGGACCACACTATCAAACAACTTGTACAGGAAACCCACCAGAGACGACCTGCTGCTCCACAGACCGAGCATGCAGCCTCTAGTCACAAAGAATAATGTAATAAAGCCCCAGGGTTTGCGGATGGCAAGGGTTTCAAAACAACTGAGAGAGACTTCACGAAATACCTCCTAGACCTAGAAAGGGATTTTCTCACACATGGTTATAGTGTTATTTATAAGGGACAACCCAGACTTCCCCACCGACAAAGAAGAAAGCAGAACATGGAGAAAACACAAAAGTCTCCATGACTCTCTCTTATTCCATGGACTGTAAGGCAATAAAGGCAGTGAAGGACAACTGGATCATTTTGAACACCCCACTGTCAGCTAAGCAACTTCAAAGAAACCTAGCTTCCACATCTGAAGAAATAAGATATGAGAAACTACACTGAACGCACAGAAAAACAACTGAACTATGACCAGACCAACTGAACTATGACCAGACCAACCCAAAGGCACTCCGAACTGCACCAACTGCTATTTCATGAGCAATCAAGCAGGATTCCATTCTCCGAACACAGATATTACCACAGCAGGGATTACAGGAATTGCTCCATGGAGGGCAGTATTTATCGAGTACAATACACCAAATACACTTCCTTCACACTGGAAAAAACATTAATAGGCTAAAGACATGTATTGCCAAACACCTTACTGACATACGACAGAAGAACCATACAGACGCACCACGTAAACACAGTTTGAAAAAAGCCTGTCATGACTCGTCCCAGTTCCACATTATGGACAAACTAGTAAAGGAAGAGCTACAAGGCTGCTACAATGACTGTCTAGAAAAGAAAGAACTTGGCAGATCAAGCTTGAAACTAATAAACTCCCAGGTCTCAACACTCGAGTATCCACCACGGGCATTCTAAACCTAAGGAGAATTCATCAATATGCATACTACTAAACACACGATTAGCCCCGGTCGAACACCTCTCTCTCTTGCATGAACCAGCTGGATTCATTGTTCATTCAATTTACAGGAACTGATTATGGCCTTAAGAAACAGCACAAAAGGTCTTAGGGTTATGTTTTTTGTATGTTTTGTTTTTAAATTTATAGTTAATATTTCTGGTAAAAGTTTTTATATATTTTTCTGGTTTATGTGGCTTTACACAGGCAGGTAAATCTGATGAAGCTCCAGTGAAAGTGCTGCTCCTATGAAACATTTTCATCAGGAACACTACTGATTGTTCAGACATACATCGCTAGGAAAAGCTTGTATTTAGTGATACAGGGATGTTGGGTTTCCTGTTTGGGTTACATTTTTTGGTTTATATGTTTTTCCATTTTAATCATAGCCTTTAATCCTGGTTCTAATAGCTTATGACCTTTTGCAGACATCTGGAGTGAGTAGTGGTACTTGCACGTTTACTGGTTTCACCCTATTGTCTGGTATTCTCACCCTTTTAAAATTCTAGTACTCAGTCTCACTCTGAGAATGGAAGGAAAGGATCTGGATTTAAGGAAGCTAAGAACTGAAAAGGTTCCTGATATGCCCTGGTTAATGACTTGGAATGCTTTTTTCTTGCCATTTACAATAGACTGAATTTTTTGGTTAATATTCATACCTTCCCTCTGTCACAACACCGACTTTTTTGATTCCCATGGACAGACACAGCCAGGCTTCTAATCAAACTACTCTGACCCTCCATCCCTCTCTGAAACTAATAACCTTGAGCTAATGAGAACCCCCACTTTTTCACCACGTCTATGATGGGAGCAGGAAGTAGGGCCACTCACCATAGTTAGTTTTTTACAATTTTCTTTGAGTTCCTTGACTTGTAATTCTTATTTGATCACTGGATTACACTAATCCCTATGGCACAGTTATAGCACAGATCCAACCAAATTTTTAATGGCTTGTCTTAGAACACCCTAAAGCCTCTAAGATATTTTTAATAATGGTTTAATAGCCATGATTTACAAAGTAGTTCAAATGTTTTTGACATGTTTTGTCATGCATGTTTTTTTCATGCGCGGGATTCAACTTGATGCATGTGACTGTCTCTCCCTCTAAATAATTTCCCCTTCAGGTGATGTGATTGGAACTAATTGTGGCAAGATACATTGAGCAATGATTTTATTGAGACACTACCTGGAGGTGTCCAACAACTCCCCTCATGGTGCTAGCTACTCCTGGTCCTTGATTTTCACCCAATCAGGGTTTAAGAAACCATTCCCACCAGCTCCTATTCAGACATGACAGGCAAACCACATTTTTTGTGGGCCCATCCTCCTAGCCAGTTACTATTCCACCATCATTTGGGCAGTGGGCTGACCTCTTCCAATAAGACACAACCCAATCAACATGGAATAATTCCCACTGGCTCCTGTTTTCTGACAAGACTGGCCAAGTTTTTTGGTGCTAACCTTTCCATCCTATGTTGACACATGGACGTCACTGCCTGTCCAACCCACCAGCTCCTATAGGCTGATGCCCCCCCCCCCCACACCCATACGTCTATCATATTTAAAGTGGACAGGGAGGACAGTGCCCCTTTGTCCACCCTATCAAATTACATTTAATTCCAGCTTTTTTTGTTTCATATTTCTTGACTAACAAGGGTCCTCCAGACCACACTCCTCGAAGTCACAGAACCGTCAGTCCCGTTTGTAGTGATGATTGACTATTCCTAGTCAACCAATAAGGATCCTTGATGTCTGAGACCCACCCAGCCCCACACACCCACCAACACAGCATTTTCCTGACTAGCCACCAGTTTTCTTCCAGCATCCTATCAGTGGCATGTTTTAACCAAACCAATGGGCTTGCTCTGGAGGAGATTTTGCCCAGTTAGATGACTCCTTTCATTCATTCATTTAATGAAAAGTAAAAAAAAAGAAAGAAAAAACTTGTATTGGCTGAAGTCCTACATCTATAGGGATGCAAATAAACAGACACCAACCTATGAGAATCATACTTCCACTTTAATACACTGATGGTGAGACCCTATATTTTTTCCCAATTGCATTTGTAAGATCACAAATCTCACAATGATTGGTACTGATTGTAAAAGTACAAATAGAGGAGTATAAAAGAACAGAACAATAAAATGTTTAATCAGCACTCATTTGCCCTGCATGAACTTTTGATGATAAAAATAGTTAAGTTGAAATGGATGCTTTGAATTACTTTAATACTGAAGTTTTATATTATATTATATTTTTGTTAAATGAAACAGATGCCTTGAATTACTTTAATACTTAAGTTTTATATTTTTCCCCAACAGAGATTTCTGAACTGGTTTAGGCTCAAATTTAGAACAAACTACTGAGGTTAATGACCAAAGCTTGGCACCAACTGTCTCTTTAATCCTGCAAAGTTGGTTTTACTCTTCAAAATATTCAAACTTGACACGCCTTCCCCCTCTCTCTCCCCCAAATGTTTTACTGCCACTCAAACCTATAACCTAAGAAGCTAATCGATATCTGATCCCTCCCTATAAACCTCTCCTATCAGACTAACCTCTACTAGCCACTGCTTCTCTGCACTCACCCAAACCCTATGGCAATCACTTCCTCATGATTCATAGCTCAAACAATGCTTACCAAAACAAAGTAGTTGTCTCTGGTACTCTTTTATGAATGGAAAAAAGCTACTGATTTTATAATTCCTGTTAGAAAACAGCACATAATTCATAGGACATATTAAATCAAAAGGACAGCACTTATTTTCCTGTGCAAACATGGTGTTAAAAATGGAATGTAAGATAGTGTCTCTGTTCAAGTGACTAAATAATGCTTCATCACATTTGTGAGACTAGGATTTTGAGGCTTTGACTTTAGAAATGTAAAAGCATTGGAACTGATCTGTTTTTGATCACCAAGGAGGAAAGTGCATATAATGACTGCTTTGCACTGTGCAGAAAAAACAGCAGAAAGCAATTCAGTGGATTATTCTGAATCTTCCAAAATTATACCAGGCTACAGCTTTTCATCAGATGTTCTGTAAGCACAGATCATTTAATCAACCAGTAACTTGGTTTCGCTCTTTTTAATTTCGCCAAGTCTTTTGGGTTTCTAATACCATGACTGGAATGGACCCCATTCCTAAGTCAAAGTATGATTAAAGTTCATGAAATTAGTATTGTTTCAGTCTTTGATGTCAGCCAAAAGTGCTCTTCGGAGCAACCGCAATGTGCCCAGTAATGATGACTCCTGCAATTTGTACGATGTTACACAGAATGGTAACATATCTAAATATGATTGTAGATTATTTTTTATAAGACCCGTTGCTCCTACTACTATTGGAACTGCCTGGGTGTCTTTCTTCCACATTGCTCTCTTTCCTGCCTGCAGATCCTGATATTTTATGACTGTCTCTCCCTGTATGCAAGACACTGTGGTCACCGGGTGTGGTGATTTCAATGATCAATGATACTGTTGTTTTCTTTTCTTGAACCACTATATCCGGCTTTCTAGCATCTATCTTTTGAACTGTTGGTAATGGGTGGTCCCAAGTGATATAAACTTCATAATTTTCTATGATGCTTTGTGGCTCATGTTTCCAGTGTTTTTCAGCCGCTTCAATACCATAATGTTTGCACAATCCCAGTGCAACAATCTTGCCACATTATTATGCCTTTCAGTATACAGTCCTTCTGCCATTAGTATGTCACAACCTGCAACAAGGTGTGCAACTGTTTCCAATTTGGTTTTACAAAACCTACATTTGTCTGTTTCTCCCACATGTTCAATGGACTTTGTAAACCAACGTGTACATAGCCCACCATCTTAGGCTGGCATTATTAACCTTTTATCTCTTGGTTTGAATTCACCTCTCCTTAACAATTCCTGTGTTTGTTCCTGATCAACATGAGGTTCTTCCAGGAGTTTTCTATACTTGCAGCTATATTTTTGCTTTTTCCACATTTCTTGCCTTCTTATCTGGTCCCTCACCTTATATTTTTTCTTTTTTTTTTGGCACATTCAGTTGCTGCCTGATTTTTATCCACTTCTGGTTTAATTTCCATTCCTGCTTGATGCCGATATGCTTCTGCTAAATTAAGCAGAGAAGTCATCTTAGATTTATTCTCCTCATGTTTCAAAACTTTCACTATATTTAGGTCTTGTGAGGTCAGCAGATATGTGTGGAGTCCCACGATTGCAGATCTATACATATAATTAGTTTCAAGGAGGCTCGTCTCTCCTTCAGAATGGAGAATATATAATTTTGGTATGCACTGATATTTATAAATCATTTGGTGAGCATGAAGCATCCTTCTTGTTTTCCTATCTAATCTATCCACCACGTTTTGCGGCCAGTCAGTCACTCCAAAACTATAAGTTAGGACAGGAAGAGCAAATCGGCTTATAGTTTGAATTTTGTTCCTAGATGTCAGTGCTCTTTTCAGGATTAATTTAAGTCTTTTGAAATATTCCTTACTAAGTTTTATTAGCATTTGTTCGTATTTTATTGTTGATCCTTCATCAAGTCCCAAGTATTTATACACTCCCTCTTGCTCAAGTCCTTTTATATCACATTCTTGTCCCAAACTGATGTTTTCCTGATGTTGCAGTTTTCTTGCTTTAAAGGTTACTTTTGAACATTTACCAAGACCAAATGACATTCTTAAATCATCTGAAAATGTTTTGACAACTTGCAGTTGTACTTTCAGTTCCTCATCTGATGAGCTATACAGTTTTAAATCATTGACAAAGAGAAGATGAGAGGTCTTTACACTTTGTTGTTTTCTATGAGCCAAATTATAGCCATGGCCTAAGTTGTTAAGTAGACAGCTTAATGGGTTAAGGGCAAGGCAGAATAGCATCGATGACAGAGTGTCACCCTGGAATATCCCCCTTTGAATTTTTATCCCTGGGATGATAATTTGTCCTTTATCGTGGCTTAATTGCAACTGTTTCATGGTCACTGTAATATAGTCTATCAGTGTAGGGTGTATCTTATAAATTTTTAAGCACTCTTTTATCCATGAATGCGGGATACTATCAAATACTTTTTTGTAGTCAATCCATGCCATACTTAGATTCTTCCCCTTTTTACAGTTCTCCACTATGACTTTCTTTAACAACAAATGATCCTTTGTTGCATATGACTTTCTTTTGTTGCCCTTTTTGTTCTACTGCCATAATTGTGTTTTCTTCTAAATGACCATAAACTTGGCCAGCATCAATTCCAGTGTATAGTTTATACGTCGTCGGAAGGCAAGTTATTGGACTATAATTTTTAGGGTAGCTTGCAGGTTCGCTCTTAAGTAGGAGCATTGTTTTTCCTGTTAACCAGGTTGGTGTCTGTTCGGGGTGTGCATATAAATAGTTCTTACTGGTAGCTAAATCTTCGTGCAAAGATGTTAATACTTTTAACCAGAAGTTAGGTACTGCATCTGGGCCTAGGGTTTTCCAATTAGAGGCTTTTCTTAACTTTGTTTCAACCTCTCTGGCTGTTACTTCATCCCATTTCATACCCTGTACCTTTGAACCTCTTCTTTCCTTAACTTTTTCTATCCATTTAGCATCTTTATGTTCCACAGGATCTTCTTAGATACTCCTCCAAAATGTATCTATTTCTTCTTTTTTGGCAGTCTTTTAATTCCTTTTACCTTATTTCCTAATTCTCTATAAAACTTTTTGGATCATCAATAAATTGCTTATTTTGTACTTTTCCTTTATATTTATTTTCGTTCCTTCTAAGTCTTTCCACCTGTGCTGAAATTTTTAGTTTATTTGCAACAGTGCATGACAGATCCTGGTCTGTTCTAATACTGCGCATTGCTTTTATCACATCTATTTTTCTTAGTATTTTTGTTGATCTATTCCCTCTTCTATAATCTTCTAACAGTGACACTTCTTGTTTTAACTGCTTTATACTTTTCTCTATTCAATATTTCCATGATGGTATTCAATTTCTCCCTTTCCTTTACCTCACTACCCAGTATTCTTGTGGTAGACCTTTATCAGTTATTAATTTAGGTGCACAGTAATATATCCTGTTTACTTCTGTTATATCACATGGATCTCTATGAACAGTCCTAATGACTGTGTTCATTTGTTTTATCAAACTTCTAGGGTTTTATTAACCCTCTGCAGCCTATTTCTTTCATTGATCTTGATATATCTGTCTATGTCTATTAAATCAAGCAACTCCTCTCTTAGCTCATTTTCTTTCAAACTAAGGGCACATCCCTTGTTTTCCAATTCCTGCAGGCATTCTATAGAAGATTCTATAGCATCTTCCTGTGGCACATTCTCTTCAACTTCATCCCGTGCCATCCATTGTTCTATCATATTGGAACTCACTGGCCTATCACTCCTCAACACTGACTGCATCAGAGTTTCCACAGTTTCCTGTTCCATCTCTTGTTGTTTAGTTTCAAGTGAATGTTTAAACTGGTTGCCTGTGGAAGGCTCCAAATTATCTTCATATGGCACTTGACCAATTGCTTCCTGTTCCACTGATTTCCCCTTAATTTGGATATCCATTACTCTATCCTGTTGTGGTGCTTTCTGAATTAGATTTTCTACACTGAATCCTTCACTTTGCATGTACTCCATGACCTCAGTTTCTATTTCTTTAACTTCTCCATTACTAATCTCCTTTTCTACTTTTCCTCTTTGTCTTCTTATTTTTTTGTATTGTGAAGTTATCCATGTCTGGATTCCTTTGCCTGTATTTCTCTTAAAATATCTTTGGTGCTGCTCTTTTTGTATTGGTTAGTTTTGCTTTCTCCTTTGCATAAATATTACAACATATTAAATCTCTTTCTTTCCCGTGTCCAAATGTCTTCAGATGTTTCATGATTCATAGGGTGGTACTAGGCTATCGGCCCTGGGGCCTATACAAGACTAGCCATAACAATTCCCTGGCTATTTCTTCCCACAATATTTACTTCCCTGGACCCCTGTTTAGCAGGGCGACTGACGTGATCCCTGGGGTCTCCCATCCAATTGTTAAGGCTCCTTTTGAAGAGGGCCAAAGAGGTGCTCAGTTTGACATGTATGGGCAGTCTATTCCAGAGTCTGGGGAGTCTCTAGTTCAGGAACCTATCCCTCCAGCATGTTTTGTTCATTGTGATGACAAGGTTTAGATCCCTGGAGCGTGCGACTCTGCGGGATTAGGATTTCTTCTTTAAGTGTAGCATGTCCAACAGCTCTGTGTTTGACATGGCCTTGTATGTTAAGCAGAGATCACCTCTAAATGACGATATGCCACAGAGCATAGCTGGTGTTTTTTTTAAACGGTCAGCATAGGGCATCTGCTTTAGGCCTGTGGTTCTTTTAGTGAGGTATTTCTGCAGCCTTTCCACTTGTTGCAGATGTCTTGAGAGGTACATACCAAACGGGGCATTGTATTCTATAATGGGTCTAATGAGGGATGAGTACAGTGGGACAATGACCTCCTTTTTGTCTGGATGAAAAGCCCTTAGTGATGAGGTGTACCACACAGAAGGATTTCCTGACTGTTGTGGTGATGTGGTTATCGAAGGTGAGACCACTGTCCATCTGTGTCCCTAAGTCTCTTATCTTACTTTCGGTGTTTAGTGTACTGCCACCTATGTGGTAATTCACGGGTACATGTTTTTTCCCAAAGGGGATAACCATACATTTCTTGGCAATGAGCTTGAGCCCATGGCTCTGGCACCAAACATCTGTTTCTGTAAGGCCTTTTTGTAGAATATCCACATAATTTGGGGATTCAGTAATGGCTCCCAGTTTGCAGTCATCTGCGAACTTTGTTAGCCAGAGTCCCTTAGTATTGGCCTGTACTTCAGAGAAGTAGATGCCAAACAGGAGCGGTCCCAGGACTAAACCCTGAGGTACTTCACTTGTCATTTGTCTGGAGATGGATTTGGAGTCGGCTACTTTTACAGTGTGGATTCTGTCAGTAAGCCAGTTGGCAACCCATCGAGTGACGTAGGGATTAATGCCCAGCTTAGTAAGTTTATCTATGATTCCAGAGTGGGGGATGGTGTCGAAGGCCTTGGCAAGGTCCAGATAGGCTTTGTGGACCGACTTACCCTTGTCGACAGTTCTGGAGACTGATTCAAAGTAGTCAATCAGGTTCAGGAGACAAGATTGGCCCTGCACGAACCCAAACTGGTTTCTCTTTACTTTGGGGACTCACTCCATTCTGCTGTGATGTAACCTGTGCTAGACCTTCTACACCAAATCCTTCACTTCGCAGGCACTCCAGAACTTCAACTTCTATTTTTTTTTTAAATTCTGCTTTACTAATCTTCTTTTCTACATTCCATCTTTGCAATGTTATTTTTTTATTGTGAAATTTTCCATATCTGGATGCCTTTGCCTGTATTTCTCTCTGAATATCTTTGGGGCTGCTTTCTTCACAGTGATTAATTTAGCTTTCTCCTTTGCATAAATATTGCACCATATCAAATCTCTCCTTTCCCATGTCTATATTTCTTTTTTATACTTTTCAAATATCTCTTGATTTTGCTGTTTATATTTTTGCACTTCCTCAGATGCTTCTTTTTCCAAACAGGCCAAGGTTTCTTGATCTATATACAGTTTTTCACAAATCTGTTGCATGAGTGAACACACGTTTTCATATGAAGCTTCTGACAGTTTTTCTTGCGGAAGTATTTTTCCTCTAATTTCTTTCTCAATCATTTTGTATATCCTGTGTCTGGAAATTCTGGGCTTTTTGCATATTAGTAACAATACATAATTTCTTTCTTATTCTCTTTATGACTCTTCTTTGACGTATCAGTTTTTGTGTGTTTTGTGGACTGCTACTTCCTTCTACAACAGGGGGGGCATCCTCCCCTGGGCCTAGCCTCTTTGTAGGAATGTTTCAGTATTTTGAGGATTCTACACTGTAATCTTTTCCAGTTCTGGCATCAGTGTGCCTACCACAATTGGACACTTTTTCATCCTGGGTCTTGTGCACCCAGCTATCTTTTTTAGTTTTTAACCTACTTCTGTCCATGATATATGCTATATAAATACAGTTTATATATCAGTGTCGGTTTGGTGAGATTTTGTAAAAACAGGGTCCAGCTCATGAAGGTACTCATCAAGATTTGAGGATGAATTCAATTTCAGCACTACTGCTCTCCTTTCCTTGCTGACTTTTCATCTTGCCATTCGGACCCTGTAATAATTACTGCAAAGTAAAATGTTACAAATGTGATGGGACAGGCTCTGCGATTCTGCCAGAGACGTATCTTGCTAACTAGTGAAGGAGTCAAGCATTGTTTGGTACTGAAAACTGACAACTGCCAGATACTAGGGAGTCCACTGACTGATGGGACTGTGGTGACCGAGATCCTCTGTGCAACTGCATCATGTCAACAAATTTTCTAAGCCATTACATTTGGTATTGCATACTTTTATTTGCCCCATGTTCCATAATTCAAAAGATTCTGTAGTGTCAAAGCTATAACAATGGACCCACCTGGTACTGAGTGATGTCAGGCCCTATCCCTAGACCTCTGCTTCTGAGGCTAGAGGCATAAGCCTTTTTCTCCAGCCAAGATTGCCACTTTTCTGAAATAGATTATGTTGTACCTGTATAATTCTTGCTTAGTTTGATTCCTAGAAATAGCTAAGGCATTGTAATGAATTGCGTATCTCAATATATGATGATGAAACAACTCTTTGACAGGCTGCATCATTCCTCTTTTCTTCTGGCCTTGTTATTAAATGCATTCTGAGTGGGTATTCCAAAGAGGATATTCTTAACCAAGAGGGCACTGAAGAATTGACCTCTGACATCAAAGACAGCTGTGGTCAAAACACATCTCTTGATCACAGACTTAAACAGCAGCCCTGAAGAAGCATCTTCTGCATCATACCCACCCTTCATATACTTTGCCCACTTTTCTGTGGTCAGATTGAGTTTATTTATCTTGTCATTAAAGGTTACACCAAATACACCTTATACTGGCTCAGTCTGTTTAAGAATATCACTTGCTACTGAATTCTGCAAATTTGCTAATTAACTGCCCTTATACTTAAAAATGGCAGAAAACTATACCTTCGCACCAAACCTATCAAATCCTACTCTCCCTGGCAGTTGGAGAAGTAATTCAGAATTGGCACATACTGAAACCTCCTCAGTCATGCTAAGAATTTACAGAATCTGCAACAAGGTAAACACTGCACCCAGTAGAACCTGTTATTTATTTTGGGGAGGGGGTTGGGGCTTGAGTTTGGGCTCATTGCTGGAAATCTTGTTCCAAACAGGCCTCAAGGATTAGGAAAATATTGGAAGGCTTGGGTTTTCAGCTATCAAAAGTTAAAAGCATCGCTTTTTTTTTAAGGAGACTTTCCCTACTTCCCTTCCCATTAAAGTGTTACTACCTGAGGAGGTGGAGTGTGTCCCTAAAAGTGACATCCTGACAGGAAGTCAAAAGATACTGAATCTTTGTCAGTGCCCAAGCCAGGAAGGGTAAGAATCTGATCTAAGTATGATAGATCCTCCTTAGCTCCTCTAAGTGAAAGCAGTGAGAGAGGATCAGGGGTCTTTTTATCCTTTCTTCCTCATCCACATTATAGAAGGACCCATATCAGTGCCCAGGGTACCCCTCTACAAATTTGGTTAAAGTTTTGAGTGAACCCCCTTTTTCTGAGTATCAGTATGACTGATATTTGGTTCACTGGCATGTGGAACTCCGACATATGACAATATGGCACCCTTCTGCAATACAATATACAATTTGGGAAAGTCTCCGGATAGTCACTAAACTGACATCCACCCTTCATATGGTCCCAGCACAATAGTAAACTCTGCCACACCAGGGTGAGCAAGACATAGGGACTTTTCAGATAAAGCCCTCAGTCTTTGTCACTGTCTGACTTGTAACAAACATCCCAGATGGGGAAACTCTTCATCACTTTAATATTTTAACCAAAGGCCTGAGTGTCGGACTTCAGCACATATATTCACAAGGTAACTACTAGGTTCTTAACAGAACTGCTTTTGAAATTATTTGAACTTGTAAGCTGAAGAAACCATGCATGAACCTCACTAATTGGAGACTAGCCACAAACTCTGCATCACTGTCCAATGTACTTTTTTTGTATTTTCTATGCCCATTATGCATTTTTTAGAAACTCCTTTTACCTCTTTACATTTTCCCTAGGGTAACAAGGTGAGCTTTATTTCAGTAAGGGTTCTCCTGCTGACATAGCAGATGTCACCTTCCAGTAAGGCAAGAGGCTTGCAGTGCTTTATGAAGTTCTTAGATTCTTGGCTCATTTCAATAAACTCTTTGTTAAAAGACTTACAGTGATCACAAGTATATATTGCACAGACCTTTCCTAAATTAATAAACAATGTAAGCAATCCACTTTAGGAAGACTCTTACTCATACATGAACATTAACTGGGAATTTCTTTCTGGGGGACACTATCAGAAACTAAAAAAAAAATGTTAAAGTGGACAGCTAAGTAAGTAACTAATCTGAAATAATCATGCTGTAACAGCAGTAACAACAGATAAAGTTAACATGCTGCTGATTGGCCATGGTTGTGACAGATTAATCAAAAAAATCAAAAAGTGAGATGGGTAGCTGTTCAATCTGGTGACAAAAAAGAACTAAGGAATGCAGAGGTTACTCTCTCCTTTATTGCTGGTGGCTTGTTTGTCCTCAGCATTTAGGACATGACATCCAGGGATCTTCAAATCACTTGGACATCTAGCCAGAAAGCTGATTCCATTCCTTGACAAATCACATTCTTCATTAGGAGAGTAACATCCTAATGAAGCACCGCTCAGTAACCTTAGCTGACTCAACATTTGTACATCATCCGTGATTTAAGACGAGTACAGAAAGAAACAAGGGGAAGTATTTACAGTTTGTCAGTAAAGCACTAAATACACAAGCTGGATTTTTTTTTTTTTTTTATACCTAGTTTCACGTACTGCGTTTAAGCTGGCTAGAGCTTCAACTCAAAAACACTTATTTGTTCTTGAATGTAAAACATGCATTTGGGATACAGAGCTATGCACACTGCATGTAATTAGGTGAAAAATTGGTTTGGGGTAATTAGTATTTTGCATATGCACTAAGCTTTTCTTAATAGCCCCCAGACTTTCAAATTCATACATTTTGAAGAGCTGAGTAAAGCTGACTGCTCCCCTCCTGAAACTTCTGCTTTAGTGCTGAGTTTTAAAAGTATTCAGTGTTTAACTTGACAGCAAATATTACTGAAATGATGCCTGAAAAGGGACCAAGGTTTGCAAGGTTACCTCAGAAGCAAACCAGTAAATCACTGTACTTTAATACTATAAAACATTGCTGAAGCCCCCTCACTATAACAGGAAAATGGTATTACTTCTCCACCCTGCAGAAAACCAAAAAAAATATTTACTTTCTGGAACGCAACTGCAACACCAAATATCTCCACAGTCAATCATCTTGGTGTACATAATAACCAAATGATTGTCTTAACAAGTGGTAACATTGCAGTTACCAACTCTAGCACTCCCAGGTCCTATATTTTCATGATGAGTTAGTTTTTAAACCTCTACCCTCGTCAACTTTTAAAAAGCTAACAAACAAATGTATGAGTCAGCAGATGTAAAGTAACTAACTCCCAAAATGTACGCCCTATACCTTGCAGTTAAGGCAATGGTTGGGACTTAACAGCCTTTTAAGAATGCTTATTAATGAGAGCTTTAGGACAAGTACCATTCCACAATCCTGAAAAACAGCATTAGTTCTGACCGCACAAAACAGTAGGTCAGAAAATGAGTAGTTTCAGGGTAGCTGCAGTATACTGTTAAGTCAGCTGGGCTAAGATTAAAAAAAAGACATTCCACTGCTATCTTTTCATTTGCATCATAAATAATTCACTCTTATCCAACATTGCTTCTACCCAATACACGAGGTTGGTATTCCACTGTTGATAACGCACAAGAAAGTGGTGGTAATTATTCTGTGCCAACCATAAAGGAAGTTACTGTTTTTCACAGTCCACCTCTGCCTCTCTATTCTGGAGATTTCCCATCCATATGAAATGATCTGTGTGACAGAGTTAATATTTCTTAAGTGTATACACGCTCTCAAGAGACATACATGCAGATCCACTTTTTCTCCCTTTGTCAGAATACTGATAAATTCCTTCCAACTTTACTTGCAGCATCTCCCTGTACTAGAATCCTTCAAAGGGTATGTCAGCACTAATGCCAGAAGTGGACAGAAGCATTTCTGTGTTTCTAGTTCCCTCTGTGTAAGGTTCTTATTTTTCTAGGCCAGAGTTCTCTAGTAACATGTAACTTTGCTTTGAGTTCCTTGCCTTTGTGACATTTTGTAAACTGTATAGCTTCCATTTTCTCTAATATATGAAACATTTTTTGTTAAGAAATATATTTATAGCTTTTAACCTGGTTTTC
This sequence comes from Protopterus annectens, assembly GCF_019279795.1. NCBI lineage: Eukaryota > Metazoa > Chordata > Ceratodontiformes > Protopteridae > Protopterus > Protopterus annectens. Next base: position 1,026,001,496 of record NC_056748.1, on the reverse strand, counting down.
ATAGCTTTACTTCTTCTTCTTTCGGCTTTTCCCGGTTAGGGGTTGCCATAGCACCTGTCCGCTCATGATTGGCAGTGGAGTTTAAAAAACACAATTTTTCAGGCTGCCTTCTTCTCCAATTTGTAAATGCTTTTATGTAACAAATCTGCCTTTAAAATGCAACGTTTTTTCTCTAAAATTTGTCCTTATATTAAACAATTAACATCATGAAAAGATCCCAAATGAAAGACTCTGAACGAGTCTGGTTGCTATTTGTCTGAAAGCACATTTACTAACAGACTACATACAAGTTATTGTACTTCTCTTTCAAAATTAATTACACCTGTGTTTTCTGTCAGCAAGACAAATAGTTTGGTTTCTAATGTTAGTCATAAGGAAAGTTTGGTTGAATCTAAGCAATGGACGCACACACACACACAAAATATTTTAAATTACCACAACTCTGACTTTTGCTTGTACAGTGTACCTATGTAAGACAATATTCTGGTTACTGCCCATTTATTCTTTATTAATTTTGTGTGTGTGTGTGTGGGGGGGGGGGGGTTGGTATGGAAACCTTTTTCAATCACAATCTCTACAACAATGGCAAAAAGTCAACAGAATTAATACAAACATTTTCCACACTGACTAAAAATGATATTGTACATAAATACAAGCATAGACATAAGTTAACCAAGTTGCAAATGATAAAATTACACATTTTTTTATATTTTTACAAGTATGCTTTGAACATCAAGAATTTACAAGGTGAGTGAGGCAGTGCTGAAATTATTAGATGGTGAGAAGATGAAGAAGAGGTGCTATAACTTCACTGGATAATGTATTTCTAGTGTACAACAACCTAATCGTGGAGTTTGATATTGTGAACAGTGTTTAAAGTTTAGTATCAACGTTAACACCTTTGTTTTTATTTTGAAAGAAACACAGCTGATTTTCATACCCCAAATACGATACTATATACCTTGCTTAAAGGAAAAAAAAATACTCCTCTCTCTCCATCTTAAATTTCAGTATAGACAGTAGTAAGTGAAATTAGGTGGGTAATTATTCCATTGTCTGTGTACATAAGCTGAGGACAAACTGACAGCAGGTACTGTCTTGATCACAAAAATAATTTACCTGACGACAAGCTAGTTACGATTGCTGGAACTCCATAATAACTGAAGGCACCATTCTCAAATCTCAGGCCTTCCTTACCAATTTCAACTTCAACCTTTCCCTAAAAATGAAAATAAGAACAAAGTGATGAAAATTTGGATGCTTGCATTTAAAAGGGAAGGCAAATACAATAAGAGAATTAAACTGCTTATTTTCAAATGTCATAGTTTCCATATATCACCATTTATGCTTCTAAGTGAAAGCAACACAGTGCTTTTAAGGAACATCTTTTTATCAGGGACAGAGCCGTCTCTGTTGGTGCCTGCCAAGGTACACAATTTCCAGCTTTTCAGTAAGAATAGATAAATATCAGTCATCATTAAATGCAGTAGTAATATGAAAGGTCTCTGCTACTAAGAATACCAGTGCCGCCTCTGTCCTGTATCTAAACCTTAAGTCACTCAACCTAACATCTCAAGTTGATATTTTGAAGGAAGCTAAAAGACTTACCACCTAAAAAATCACACCTATTGAAATGGACCAGCTTTTCTCATTTGTGGGCAAAGAGCCAATAGATTTATCTTCCAGTTCAGCACCTCAAACTCTGCACAGTCTTACTACATTATAATTATAGTCTGACATATTTTCTCTTATTTATTTTCTAACTGGATAAGTCCACTGAGCACAAATATCTTTTCAGAGATATCCCAAGAACAAACTCTGATAAAGGGGTTTGCTCAGTGCCACACAGTAGATAAATGGAGGTCGAGGGAATTAGTCTATTGCACTAACTGCCACACTGCCTGAATATTTTTATAAATCCACAGATTATCACGGTCCTGTAAAATTTTAAATGGATTCTTCATCTGAGACTCCTAAAATATCCTGTAGCCTTTGCTTCAGGCTTCAGCTTTGCTTATAAGAGAAACTAAACCTGATCCCATTTTGAGCCTGTTAGTTCAGTAGCTATCCATTATTTATCATGGAAAATACTTTAAAGTCACAGCAGCCCGAAAGAACTCGGCACTTTTAAGTAATAATATGTATACAACCCCATACAGTTTTGTACAAGAACTCAATGTTTTTAATTTAATTTCTTCATGCATAATGGTGGTGTATGAAGTTTAATTGAAACAGTCAATTTAAGAAGATCATCGTTCCTAAGCAGCTGAATGATAGCAATGGAATTTACATGCAGCAGATTTACACAGACAAACTCGGGTACTACATTGAAAGTACTAAACCATAGAGACAGATTAGCAGTATATCAGTTATGAAAGGGAAATCCAGGTCTAGTACATATCCTAGCAGTGTCTTTTTCCTGTATGATTCCATTGTTGAGTACAATGACTGCATTCCTGAGGCTAAACGGAGGAGGGTAACTGTATAAAAGTGCCTTTGGTGCTAGAATCAAAAACGGCAAGTAAAAAGGTCACACAGAAAAAATTTAAGGCAAGAACATCAAAGACTTCATTATGTTTTAATAACTTAAATCCTCTTTGACAGAGGCCCATGTCCTGGTAATGAATATGCTGTTGTGGTTGTTTGAATGATCTTCAGGCAACCCACTCTTAAGGAAGATGGAGAGAGACTATGGACATCACAACTCATATCTCCAGGGAAAGAAAATCACCAGTGAGAAGCATAATGCACTCACCATGAATGATACCTAAATATAAGGACAAAATAACTGGTTTCAACAACTATTTGGTTAACTGATTTCATTCTGGAGGAGCTAGTGTATGTCTGTCTAGGAAGAGATGGCTGACCCCAAGAGATGGTCAGCATTTCTTGGTCCAAAGCTCTTGTAATTGGACAAAGCTTTTGCTACTACTGTAACTTTTTTAGGTAAGTATCAATTAAGGGCCATTCCCACATAAGAAATTCTTATGCAAAACAACATAAGGAAGTGCTTCTGAATGCAGAGCTGTAGCTAGCATCTGGTACAGTCTTCTGATCTAGCGCCCCACAACTCTAAGAAGAGGAGGAGAGAAAAAGTCCTTTTTTGAATTGAGGACCAAAAAAAGGACCTTTAAACTGTATAGAGCATATGCAACAAAGCGACTTGCTACAGTGAAATACCACAGATGGAAGAGTATTTCAGCCCCTACTGCTTATGCAAATTTGACATTCATTTCTGTATTTTGGTACAAATGAAGCACTGAAACACTTCAGACCAGAAATTAAATTCCAGTACTGCTGACTACTCCTCTTGACACCTTGTACCCAGGGTGGCTATCTCCTTTGCCCCACCTGAGCTATGCCTCTGTCTAAATACTAGAAACTTAAATGATAAAATGCCTACACTTGAGGTTTTCCTGGACCTCAAAGACGTGCATATTTGAGCACTTACTGAAGCATGGCTCCAGTGCACTGAAAACACACACTCTTTACCACGGTTCAGGAAATGGGGGAGTATCCATATTATAAACTATTTCCTCATGTCAAAACCTGCATGACATAAATCAGAAACTTGTTGAGGAAATGACTCTTAAAAAAAATCTAACTGTCCCTTCATTGCTAACTTGAAGAACCCCATCAATGTCCTCCATGGAACACGCACGAATACCTGCTTTGTAATCAAAAAGCTTTATCTCAGACATAAAACTATATTTTTGGGAGATTAACTGCACCTTCTTTCATCAACTTGACAGTTTCAAAAACTAACAAAAATCCACTCAAAGATTTCTTTACTTTCTTAATGCAGACTCACTTTATTGACATGCCCCCTTTCCTACCAGGGATTTTTAACTTTCAAGACCTTGGCCTTACTAATACAGCATTAGTTTGGTCTACCTCTCTTGTCACTCCTTCCCTGGTCAACTCTGGCCAATCATCTGTGATTTTCTCCTTAAAAAAAATAATTTTCTCCCATAAGATTCCCATTCTATAAAGGGATTTTCTCAAAACCAACGTCTTACTATTCATTGGCATAGTAAACAATCCTAAATGATGCAACTCCCCTTGTACTGATGCACCTACATTGTATTCTCTTCTTAATACCTGCATTGAAGCATCCGTCCTTATCTGACAAAAGCATGGTGAAATGTTAACATTAACAAACTTCATAATAATAATAATAATAGCAATAATAAGCTTCTAGTCATCAACAAAAAGTTTTCAGGATAAAAGAGAATTAAATCAGGTAAGATCTCAAAACACCATCAGGAAATATAAAGTTGAATATGAACTACAGGTTGTCACTGCCATGATGACACCCATGAAGCCTTTTTTGAGTTATAACAGCAACCACAGAAATAATATGCAGTGCTGAATTGAACTATATGCTAAAGGGATCCATTACTCCGATTTCAAGGCCACTATCAGTATTCTAGCAGATAAATTCAGGTTTAACGTCACTTCACCTATTCCTTTTACTGTACCCCCCCCCCCAAAATCTCAAATAAGTTATGCATGCCATTTCTGCAGCAGAAAGTCCTTGCTTTATGGGTCATGACAACACTCCCAGTGGTCTCCTTATTGTACCATCAAACACCACCTGGACTGCCCATTCCTTAATTTGTTCACTGTAAGTCTCACCTTTAGTTATGTCCCTGAGAGGTGGATAATGGCCATTTATACAATAATGGTTCATTACTACTCAAAGCCAAGCACTCAGACTGGATGGCCCAACCAGGATGCCGACTGTAAATCGAACATATACCAACAGAAAAACGTCCATCCCATTGAAGTACATTGAATGGCCAGACTTTTTATTGGTATATGCTTAAGGGACAGAGCAAAATAAAAGAAAATCAAGTATGTTCTGCAAAATTAAAGAAACAGACATTTACCTCATGGTCCTCATTTTTCTGCAGAGTCCCTCCTAAAATTTTGGTACTCAATATATATCAAATGTCCAGATTTTTGTCTCACAGTTTTGGTCTGTTCCTCATAAAAAATGTATTTTTCTGCCAAGCCACTGGGGACTGAAGTTGTTAAATAATGACAGACATTTCAGGTTCAGTCTTCACATCCTTCCAAAAATGCATACTAACACATCTTATTCCAGCAACTTTTTAAGTTCATAAGAGCAATGTTTAAAATATGTCCTTATGTTTGCTCTTTTGTCCCCCTTTTATGATGGGCTTTGTCCAGATTTCTTGCATTGAGTATGTCAGCTAGAAACAAAAAAACAGCAATGGACAGATTTTCTTCTCTTTTCTCCGTTGCTTCTCTTGCACTGCAGTACTGTGCATGAGAACATAAATCCCATATGCATGTGCAGTACATCAAACAAGGAAGAGCATGGAGGAACACTGCAAAGCCCTTATACAAAGACATTATTTAAGAAAGGTAAGTAATTTCTTTCTTAAATAATGTCATTGTATAACAGTAATAATCCACTCGTGTTTGTGGGTGTGACGTCACTCCTCTGGGCCATTAATCAAGGAGCCACAATCCTCACCACTGACACTGGTGGGGAACATTCGCTTAGAACAAAAATGGATACACGCAGTATTTTCTGATGCAGCTCTCTGCATGAAGCACCATTTTGCTTAAGAGCATACACAGCACACTCCAATCCTGTGGCTGGATTTTCCTCTCCAGGCCCCAAGTAATACTCTACCTTTCTCTCTGCAGAAACTAGTGCTCTGTGTCCCTGTTCCAATTAGCTCACACACACACACCCCTGGCAAAGGCTGGCACAGATTTACCAGCTATACCACCTCTACCTAGATTATAAGGTAGATTCACTGCCATCAGCCAGCTACTTTAAGGCTCTTACCAGGGTATCCAATCACTCTTAGTAAAATTAATACTTATACAAATTGCAATGTTTGAGCAAGTGGCAAGACTTTAAGAGCATGAAGGCACAATGTCACCAGATAAATGTAATAAGAGCATGAAGGCACAATGTCACCAGATAAATGTAATTGCTTTCAATGGTTAAAATATTTTCTAAAACATCAGCCACAGTGAAAGGTTTACATATAAATCATAAATAATAAAATGGAAAACATGAAAATACTTAATATCTAGTTAAAATCACCAGTGTTTCAATTCACAGGATATATAAAAAATAACACAGATGGAAAAATTCTGATAGATACAGAAAAACAATATTTAACTAGTCTCTCTCTATCTTCCTAACTGACTGAAGAATTACTATTCCCTAAAATTACTTACTAAAGCAAGGTAAGATGAAGTGGGAGAGTGTCTTTGTTAGTTACAAAACAGAGCGCAGAGTGTTATCTGTCATATCCCACACAAATATCTAAATACAGTTTCAGTGCTGGCTACAGCATGACATCACATCTGGTTACCTGATTCTGTGTTTCCCACACTACACCCTCACTGAAAATTGAGCCAGGATCTAGCACAGATTTGTCACAATACACACCCAGAACCCTGCTAAGATGTATTCCGGCATCTGAAGACTGTAAAACAATCCAACCCTTTCATCCTTTCTGTAGAGATTAACCAGCCATTGACTGGCACCCCAGGGTAGCAATTAGTTCACCACTAAGGAAAATAGAGCAGGACCCCAGTCTTTTCACAGATATTGCGTCTCTGGCTGCATTCAGACTTGTAAGATAAAATCTTTATGGTCTAAACAAAGTCATTTAATTTCAGGCCATTTTTCTCAAGGTAAGCTAAACCCTTTCCCTTCCAGCATCCTCTATTAACATATCATTTCATCAGTTACAATACAGTCTGACATACATGTATATTTCTTTTCTGTCAAGCAGGACCCACTGTTGATACATTTTAACACAAGAGACTTTACAAATACATTTTTAATGCAAACATCTGTAGAAATTATTTTGATATTCAAATTACACAATTCTTTACAAAACTCCAGCTAGCTATGCTGGCATATGTTACACATGCACTGCCCTACTCTCTCTGACACAGCTGGCACTATCCCCCATCATCACAGTGGGTATATAAGGATTTACCCACATGTGGCTTTGCTTAATTACTCTACCCTCACAGTTGTGATCAAGCCACATCAACCATGGGTAAATGCTGATATACCCACCCACATGTGTGGATTATTGTGTAATTGTAATACCAATACACCAGCATGTCCCATTCTACAAATATATAGTAACTGTTGGCCTAAGCAAAATCATCTATAAGGCTATAGAATAAGAATTTGCCAACTCATTCAAAAATGATATTGGTAAGCTCCAGTTCCTTGACTCAAACTAGTTTGATTTTGTGAAAGGTAGGTCATGTCTACTCAATCAAGGTGACTTCCTTGAAAAGATTACTGAGGGTCTGGGTGAAGGTCAAGCTGTCAAAACTGTGTGCCTTGAGCTAGTAAAAGCTTCTGATGCCATCTCTCAAGCTGCTATATCACACACTCAAACTTAACATTAGTCTATGTAGTCTGCTGAACAGCTAACTGGCTCGTCAACAGAATTTGAAAATTACGGTTGGGGGTTCTTCACAACCAAGGAATGCCACTATTTGTTTTCCAGGTGTTTAGCCCTGGGCCCCCTACCCTTTGACAGCTACTACTTTAATGTGAAGATAGAAGGCATAGGGTTGTCTACTCTTTTAATGACCTTGTGTAAAAATTGCTTTCACCTAAGTATCCATCTGGTTAAAAGTTTGCTGACAAATGCAAAATGGGTGTAGCTGTACTTCCCAAGGACTATTAGATTTTCCAAGAAGGGCATGACTGATGCATCAATCTTGAGCTTACCCTGAATGCTAAGAAACACAGTATAGCTACTTCTGAAAAACATTAAATTTCCCTGTCTTAGTCATTTGGGAGCTGGGTGCCTGTGTAGATACTGAAGTCTCCTTCAACCACCATATATCAGTCATGGTTAGGACAGCCTATCTCACTTTCCTCTTAAAGGTTTCTCTTCTAGAACCAGAGATGTCACCCTCTCACATTTTTCTTCCCTTTTAATGTCCACCATTGAGCATAACATACCCTACAGCATGTACCTCACTAGGCATTTAACTTGGATATTTAACCAAGACAATTAGTGGCACTGCTGCCCAACTTATTCTGAAAGACTAAAAGCCATTTCCCTATAATGACCTCCCCATAATCCATCAGTACCACTAACATCCACGCTAGATGCCAAAGCTTGCACTGCCACATTAATAATACCTGCTGGTGTAATAGATACTTATCCTAAAGTATGCCCTGCTTCTGGAACAAACTCCCTTGCATGTAAGATAAAGCAATTACTTTGCTGTATTGAAAGCCAAATTGATTACTGGTAGATCATAAATACATAGCAGAAATATGTGGCAATAGTTTATGCTCTAACAGGAAGTAATGACTCTTACCCATTGAATGACAGAGCTAAGTTTCTAGATGGCAACTCAACTTGAAAGCACAGTATAAATCCACACATAACGTTGTTAAGGTATTAAATAGATTTTTGCAAAGTGGTTAGCTAAGTGCATCACTTTTAGTTATGATAAATGAAACAGAACTTTAAAGAGGTTACGGCTTACTCCATACAGTCAGCAATAACAAATGCTATCTTCTTTAAAATGCAACTGACCAAAGCAACTGTGAAAAAGCTGCAAGAGTACCCATTCTCACATGTTCTAAGTAGACAACTGGGATGGCCAGCCTGCAGTTTCTGTTTTGGTGTCACTGCACAATGTTTATAAACAATCATTTTCTGGGACCTGACAATGTACCAGTTTGTATTCCCCAAACCTTAAAGTTTGAGCCCCAGTGGTCCTTACGACAAATGTAGTAAAGTTGTGTGAGTATACTCAGCAGCAAATGTTCAAATAACAGTATGTCATTGCGAAGGACAGGAACGAAAGCTACTGTCTACAAGTCCTGGCCTATTTTGTTTCCTCCTTCAGAAGCAAACATTTTTGCTTGGTTCTTTGAGGGAAAGCTAGAAAAGTTCTTGCCAAAGCTTATGAAGCACGATCAACAAGTCTTTATAAAGGCAGGCCTGCTAAACCATAAATGGTTTGCTTGTTTTTCAATGAGCAATAAGGAATTAGAAATTCTCCTACCCCACTGGCAGCACTGTTTATTGATTATAATAAGGCCTTTGACTCCTTATTGTGGAAGTACAAGTACCTTACGAGGTTTGGCATCGAGAGCCAGTGATAGTTTTACTCAATTTACTTTATGCTCAGGTCATCACAATAATAAATCTTGCAGGCTTGACCCCTTTCTAGGGAGACCCAGCAGAGATGCTTCTTGGCCCACTGCTGTTGATTTTGGCCACAGAGACATTTAACCTACATATCAAGCAGTACTTGATCAATGGGGTATTCCAGTAATGAGAGGTACCATGGTACAGTGTTATGTTAGTGTGCAGAAAACTGCATCTTGTAGTGAAATTATCTCGCACTGATATCCTTACTGAGGTGATATACAACTCAAACATCATTTATATTACATGGTTTAGAAAAACACAGTGACCATTTGGTTAGCATGGTGGATTGGCAGTTAAGGATTATACCTCCCAGCTCCACTGTCAAGAGCTGAACCCTGCACGAAGGCACTTCTGCCATTAGTTTACATTTTGGATTCATGACAAGGCTTGCTTTAAATATATTAGAAGCACACTAAAATATTGGCTACACTCAGCTGTCAATATATCCTGAAATTATACACAACCAAAACACACAACCCAACGGTCAACGAACCAAGAAGTGCAACAAAAAATCCCAACAGCCGGTCAGGTCACAACAACTTTAATGAAGAATAAAATCCAATCCAGTGACTAAGCACTTTCGCCAGCAAAGTGGCTTCTTCAGAGTCACTGGAAAAGACATTGTGGAACTTACCTCTTCAGTGCAGAGATTAACTGCACTACTCACTTGGAAAGACGCCGGTGTACATTCTATTCCCATGCTTACTAGCACGCAAGCTGAACTTTTCACCTTGCACTCACCGGTATTGGAAGAAGCCAACTCACCCAATGCGGGAACCTTTTGGGAATTACAGCGAGGTTGTGATATCAAAGAATGGCTCCGTATGCTGGAGCTTAACTTTTCAGAGCCTGTTGTGAGGCTGGACGATAGGCCTACATTGAATAAACATCTCAATCATTTCGAAGGCATCTGTAAAAAATTCAGAGCCTTACAACTGGATAACGCATTCCTCAGTAAATCCTATGTGCTTAAGCAAGTGGCTAAAGGTTTGAGGATTTGGAAGTCGCCGTTTGGGATTGAAAAGGACACTGGCGCATATGGTGCACTTGCCGAGCTCTTCAATAGAACTGGATTTGAACTTTTGGGAATTATAATCCAGAACAATCAAAGCAAGTTAGCTGATTTGGAAAAGGAAATAACTTGTCTAAATGCTAACATTGTCATTTATTTGTTGTTTATGGAGTACTCGGAGAACTATAAAAAACTGTTGAAAAACCTGGATGACTTTGTTAAAAACAATTCTAAAGTTAAATGTAAAAAAATTAGCTAGGGACCAAGCAGAGTATAAGAACAATTGTGTTTACCCGTTAGGGGACGCTAGGGTCACTCATAGTGAAAGTCATTTTGATACAGGTGATCCAAACTATAACAACGATAACTACACTAACGGTCTCTTCAGTAATGAAGGTATCAATGATGACATTAATTATAACAACAGAGATGTTTTGTTAGACCAGCCACCTCCACCCAGGAGGTCGGAAAGGATAAGGAACAAAAGGGATGGGGGGTCGTGGAACCAACACAGTGGACACAACCAACACAGGAATTTTTACAACAGGAGACACCAATATCCAATGAACAATGGACATTAACCAGTTTTGTTTTTTTGTCTAATACATTGGATTTTAGTTCCTTGAACAATATTGGTGAAGGTGTGTTGGTTGACTTTAGTGACTGTTCTGAGGGAATGGTATGTGATGTGAGAACTAACAATGGTTTCAACATTTACAACTTTAGTAACCTTGAAATTAAGGGGTCACACTTTAAATTACTTAGTAAAGGAACTACATTTGTTCCAAACTTCAGGTTAGATGTGGCTGACATCCTTACTAGTCTAAGATTGTATGCCAGACAATTGAATCTAAGGATGTATTTCTTTGAAAACAATTCCACAGTTACAAATAGTAATCCAACTTTGAAGAGAAAAGTTTGTTCATCCCATCAAATAGCAGGGATGTTATATTATTTGAAAGAATATGTGAAAGGGAATTTAGGAAAATCAGTCTAATCTTAGTTATGATGAGAGACAAATTTTGATTGACCTGGCCAAAAATAAAGAAGTATGAATCATGAAGCCGGACAAGGATGGGGGGGGTGTTGTGATTATGAGCCACATTGATTACGTATCTAGCATGCACGATATCCTTAATGACACCACAACATACAAGAGGGTCTCCAGATGTGAAGTCAACAGGGCCTACACGGGTGTGGATCTAGATCTATCCGATGCATTATATCAGGGAATGTTTGATGAAAATGAAATCAAGCTTTTGACGGTGACACATCCCATTGTCCCTGTCATCTTTGGGATTCCCAAAATCCACAAAGATGTCAACAACCCGCCATTTAGACCTATTGTGGCAGCCAGGGGTTCAAAGACGGAACCTTTGGCAGTCTTTGCGGATGTAGGGTCCAAGTGTGTGGTCTCTGGCATTGAGCATATACTAAGAGACTCATGACATTGTTTGGAGCATTTGAGGCGGGTTCATATTTCCAATCAATAGAGCGTCTTCTGTGTGGCGACATGCATGAATGGGCGTTCCTTTGTTGAAGGTTGTGCGTTAGGCCCAGCAAGCCAGTACGTAAAAATCTACTGCCAATCATTAGCGGACCGGAGTTCCGCTGTGGCGACCCCTAACCGGGAAAAGCCGAAAAAGACACACACACACTTTCCTCACCATCGATGTAGCCAGTTTGTTTACAATCATCCCACATGACACTGGGTTGGCTTATTTTAGAGAGGCTTTGCTCATGAGTGACAACATTGACAAAACCAAAATCAATGCATTGCTTGAACTTATGGAAATTGTTCTGAAGAATAATTACATCAGTTTTGAGGGTGAATTGTTTTATCAGGTTGCGGGGGTAGCTATGGACACTAAATGTGCCCCTGTATACACCAATTTAGTGTTGTCACATTGGGAAGAATTGTTTATTTTTCCCACTGGTTTTATAGACAAGATTTTGCTATATAATCGCTTCCTGGATGATATTTTGATCCTGTGGAAAGGAAGCTAAAAGCTTTGTTGAGTATTTAAATTGCACTACTACTTTTCTCCAATTTACATACTCTTGGTATGCTTCTGAAATAGATTTCTTGGATATTCATTTGACGAACACAGACACAGGACTGCACAACAACATACATCGGAAAAAAACACATTCTAATTCCCTTTTACACTTTGACAGCTGCCACCCTTACCACCAGAGGAAAAGTATTGTTAAGGGGCAGATGGTGAGGCTGTCAAGGTTGGTTAGTGACAATGTAGCCTTCCAACAGGAAATGTTCAACTTGGTGGAGATGTTTCCTGGAAAGAGGATACCCATTAAAACTTCTTCTGGGTACTAAGCGTGAGGTTGTGCAAAAAAAGATCCGTGTCTTTTGTACCTATTTTGACATTGGGTATAAACACAACAAGAGTTAACAAAAGGAATAACTCTGATGTATTTGTGTTGAAATACAATGCATTGATCCCACCCCTTATTGATGCACTTACAAAAACATGGGAGCTTTGCTTTGATGAACATAGCAAGCATATATTAGGAACCCAACCCAAGGTTGTTTTTAGTAGGGGAAAAAACATCAAGAATATGTTAGAAAATAACAACCATAAATGGCTTAAATCCTTGATGTTTAAATGTGGGGCATGCAGATTTTGTCGCTACATTATTGATGGATCCTAAGTGGCAATACATGGATATAGTCACACTTTGGCATGCCCGGGCAGGTGCAGCTGCAATACCACTATGTTGGTATATATGGCTTCCTGTGTCACCTGCCCTGCTTTTTATGTGGGCAAAACAGTGCGTAGACTTAAGGACAGAATAGGTGAACACCTGAGAGCAATTAAAAACAGGGATGCTCACAATGCATTGTATGGTCACAGCACGGTTTGCACCAATTTTAAGAAGTTTATTTTCTTTGTCATTGTTGGTGGCTTCCCAACACAAGGGGTGGGGACAACAGACTCCTGGTTGAAAATAAGGAATATAAGTGGCAACTCGGGTTAAATGCCACACAAACACCAGGATTAAATTATGGCATCTCAGTGATGTCAGTTTTAAAACAGAGATCTCATGTAGTTTAGGGAAACTAACGTTCCTTATTTATCATTCATTACTTCTAGGGCTTGGAATTTTTAAGTTGCTCTAGGAAGTTTGGTTTTAAATTTTATTGTTTATTATACTGATGGATTAGGCATACATATATTAGTTTTGCTGTGTGTTAATTTATATGTATTTTCTATAATCAATTCATAGGTGTGGTTTTATGCACATTTTAATGTTTATATTTAAATGCACTTTATGGTATGTTCGTAGTATGATGCTGAATGTTGTATCATTCCGATTGGTTCACCATTTGATGAACTGGGCTATTTAAATCATGGTTCATGTCTTTTCCAATGACTCTGAAGAAGCCACTTTGCTGGCGAAAGCCCTTAGTCCCTAGATTGGATTTTAATCTTCATTAAAGTTGTTGTGACCTGACCGGCTGTTGGGATTTTTTGTTGCATATCCTGAAATTATCTTTGTTGTCAGAATTCTGGCAAAATAAAGGATCTTGCATAGACTAAATCACGTAATCAGTTACCAAATGAGTACACTGTCAGAATTCAACAAAATCATACAATGTTATTTTCATTTTAGATTGCTTGTAATCACAAGATGAATAATTAGAATTTGGAAGTAGCAAGGAATGACACACACAGATTCATATTAAAATCTTGAACCTTAAACTCAGGTGGCTTATCAGAGTGCAGCAAATTAAGGTCATAGGTTCATAGGTGTGTACTAGGCTAATGGCCCTGGAGCCTTTGCAAGCCTAGCCCATAGAAGTGGCCTGGCACTGTGCCGCCCGACATTAGTTCCCAGTGCTTCTATCAAGTACAGCCACTGCAGTGATCCCTGGCGTGAACTTTCCATTTCCCAGCCACTCATCAAGATTTCTCTTGAAGAGGGTCACTAACTGCTAAGAAGCTTCATTCTGTATTCCAGGGCTTGAATACTGCAGCCTCTGTCTGCTATGCAGCTCAGATCAAGTCAACTAGATAGCACTCCTGGGATGCCACTTTAAAAAAGTGTGTGATTAGTGGAATAACCCAGTTAAATGAATAAATGAATAAAATGAAATCTGCAGCTGTGAACAACATCCTGTCCAGTGTGTATATGACTTAAACAATTACTTATAATGGACACAAAGATGTCATTTGTTCTTGAGCTCCGTTATCATCAACTGATCTGCTGTGGCGACCCCTAACCGGGAAAAAGCCGAAAGAAGAAGTGAATCTGCCAGCACATTATACAGAATGACCCAGTTAGAGACTGCTTTAGTTCCCTCACTTCAAATGTTCACACAAATAACCAGGCACGCAAAATTATTATATCAAATATCACATGGACATGAGATATGGTATAAACTCTCCGCCATCTACTGCAAATGGATGTCTCTGTACCATATGACGTGCTAATCAGGATTTACAGGCATACTCATCAGAATTTAAATCTATATGCCCCGTATCAAACATCCCTCATTACTATTTAACAATATACATACCTAAGATGAGTATACATTGTTTAAACTGCTCTCTATTAAGTTAGCTAACCATAGTTGGCATATAATGGTGTAGTTATTTCAAAATCATTTTTTAAACCCATTCAAAAACATGTTTTAATGAATATTTTCAGTTTTCATTCAGTCTTTATTCTATAACATATTAGAAACAACTGGAATCCAAGAAAAAAAAAATAACAACCAAGGAGCAGAAAAAAGCAGGACCAAAGTGGTTTAACTTCTTTTGATACAGCTCAACCACCACTAGTACCTCGGCATTTCACCTTCAAACGGATATTAAACATTAGCAACAGCCATCTTATATACAAATTCAACCCCCAATTATTTTAAAGTGAAAAATACAGATTTTACCAAATACATTATACAAAGTGTTAGATATAACAAATTACAAGTATTATAACAAAAGTTACTCTAAACAACATTTAACATTACATTATATAACACTTTAATTTTCATGTACTATCCTTTAACTTTAGTATAAAACAGGACAGAACTAATTCACTTCTAGATTTAAATCCCTAGGGGCCAGTGTTCTGTAATTCAAAATGATATTGCTTTCCAATTCCAACAGTTTTCTAACAGTGTCTCCCCCCTATACATAGGTTGTGCAAGAAAGAACACTAAAGAAAAATGAAGCCATATTCCCCTCGTGTATCTTCATGAAATGCTCTGCCACTGGACTTCTAATATTGCCATTGTGGGTATGCTTCAAATGCTCCATAATCCTGACCTTAACAGCCCTTTTAGTCTGACCAATATACCATTTAATATCAGTGCAACCCAAACACACTGCATAAATCATACCACAGGAGTTACAGTTGAATCTACCTCTGCACACACATTTTTTTCCATTAATATATTTACCTGAAATATTCTCAGTATAGTTACAGACCTTGCAATGCCCACAAGCAAAAACACCAGAAGATTCCAGAGACTCATTAAAAAAGCCTAGATTCAACAACTCTTTCAAAGTAGCATAACATCCATAACAGAATTTGACAAGTCAAGGAAATAACTTTCCTACATTTGCATCTTCACACACTACATGCCAAAGATCCAAAACAACTTTCCTCATAATTTCTGAAAAAACAGAATATCTTGAAACAAAAAAATAAATCCTTCTCCAAAGTTTACATTTCCCACATAATTTTTCTTAAATACTTTATCAGGATGCTTAAAACCCAACACCTCATCCACAGTCATGTTGTAAAATACCCTCATTATAGCCTCTCTCAGAAAGCATTTCCTTCGTCTCCAAAAGATGCTTCATTTTAAAATTTTCTTCAGATGTATTGCCGGCAATGCGCTTAAATTCCCCCAAAGGCAGTGATTTCAGCAAATGAGGAGGGTGCATACTATCTGCATGTGAGAAATTATTAACTGCAGTATGCTTGCTGAGTGGTTTAAACTGAATATTCTTATTTAAGTCAACAAAAAGCTCCACATCTAGAAATTCAATCCTAGAGTTACCTTTTATCATAGAAAAGGTTAAATTATGTTCATTTGAATATAAACTTGTAAAAAACAAATCAAACTCACTTGGGTCACCCTTACACAAAAAGATCAGATCATCAATAAACCGCTTAAACAAAACAACATGCTTTTTATAAAACTCAGAACAATAAACAAATTTCTTTTAACAAAACCCCATATACAAAATAGCATACGTCGGGGAATAAGATGCTCCCACTGCTGTACCTCTCAGCTGAAGAAAAACATTTTCAAACTTGAAATAGTTATGCTCCAAACAAAATTCAAACAACCTCACCACAAATGCAGTTTTAGGACCCTCACCCATGATGTCCCCATATAACCTCCAAACCCCATTTCAGCTTTATATTGGTGTATAATGAATTAACATCTACCACCACCCAGTAGTAGTAGTCATACCATACAATTTCTTAACTTCCTTACATCCACCTGTATTTGCAATATATACAGGGATCTTAGATATTTTTTCATCAAGGAATGCAAAAAGATTCCAACATTTTGCAAATATGAATCCACCCCTGAAACTGTCGGCCTACCTGGTGGATTTATGTAATTTTGGTAACACATAAAAAGTGGGGTTTCAACAAATAATTTCTTAATATTTTCTTTCGTTAAGATGCCCAACCTTTCACCCCTTTCAAGAATTTCTAAATTTTGTTCATTATAACTAATTGCGTTATAATTCAACTTCATATAATCTTCCTTTATCAATAACATTTTATACACCATCTCATTATACGTGGTCTTGGACATTATCACCCGATTTCCCCCTTTATCTGTCTGTTTGAATACATATTAATTGAGCTTTCCTCTCAACATATTCACCCTTCCCCATTCTTCCTTACTAATGTTGAATTGTTTAACATTTTTAACAAATTTCAAATATTCATGCTCAATTTTTTCAAATAAAAAGAAGTTATGTTCTTACCATAACGTTCCATCTGAGTAGTAGACTTCATTCTTCTGCACATATGGGTATACGGATCCGAGCCGACAAAACTTTTCAAGCATCAGCTCCGAGCTCCCAGCTCCTCCCTTACCTATATTACATCACTTCCTCCTATCTAGCCCCAGATCGAGTTTACTGACACTAAATGGCAACATAACCACAATTCTAAACAGGAAAAAAACCTGAAGAGTGAGGGGGATGGAGGGAGGGAAGGTGCAGAAGAATGAAGTCTACTACTCAGATGGAACGTTATGGTAAGAACATAACTTCTTTATCTGAAGTAGTTGACTTCATTCATTCTGCACATATGGGACAGAGTCCCCAGCTACTAATATTCCTGGGAGGCCCTTATGGAAGGATATTTCTGAGCACCGCAGAGCCAAAGGATGCTCTCCCTCTAGAAATAAGATCCAATTTATAATGAGAGATGAATGTGTGCGAACTGGCCAAGTTGCTGTCACACAGATATCATCTAATGGAACTCTTGACCAGAAAGCTGCAGAAGTGGCCATTGCTCTAGTGGAATGAGCCTTCAATACACCAGGAGGAGATAAACCTTTGTCCTTATAAACCTGTGGAATACAAAGAGTTATCCACCTTGCTAAGGACACTTTCGAAACTGCTTTGCCCAAAAATGGTTTAGAAAAGGATACAAACAATTGATCCGACTTCCGGAAGGGTTTAGTCCTACGGAGGTAAAAACTAAGCTGTCTATGGACATCCAATAAATTAAGCTTACGTTTTGGAAATTTGGGAAGAAGACTGGCAAATTTATAGACTGATTAATATTGGCTGCTGAGGACACCTTGGGAAGAAAGGAAGGGTTCGTACGCAGTGAAAACCTATCCTTGTGGAAAACCAAATAGGGGGGCAAGGAGGTTAAAGCCTGCAACTCTGAAACTCTCTTGGCTGAAGTGATGGCGACCAAGAAGGCTGTCTTCCACGACAAAAATTTCATTGGAACTGAACCGGCTGGCTCGAAAGGGGGAGAGGTCAAAGCCTGAAGGCCTAAAGTCAGATCCCAGGGGGGCACTGTTTTTTTAACTGGTGGTCGCAATAAAAAAGTGCCCTTCAGGAAAGCTTTACACAATTTGGCAGAAGCCAGAGCAACCTTATTTTTACCCACATGAAAATTAGAGATGGCAGCCAGATGAAGATGGTGGAAGCACTAGCGCCTGATCGAAAAAGATCGGCCAGAAAAAACAGTATGACCGGAACAGGGGCTGTAAACGGGTTCAGATTGTGCTGACAGGCCCAAACACAAAAACATCTCCACTTGCTATTGTAGAGTTTCCTAGTGGAGGCTTTAAGAGAAGCTACCAGAATATTCTTAACAGGGGACGAAAGTCCGGGAGTCCTGATGATCATGGGAACTGGTGCAGCCACGCCGTCAGCTTGAAACTGTCCAGGTAGGGCAGGGGCAAGCCCGACAGGTGAGAAATCAGATCCGGGCATGGATCTAGAGTCCATGAAGGAACCAACAGGTGAGACCATAGGAAGGGAAACCACACTTGAAATGGCCAGAAGGGAGCTATGAGAATGACTTTGCACTGCAGCCGGCAAGCTCTCTGAAGGAACTTCGGAATAAGAGGTAACTGGGGATAAGCATACAGTAGCCCAGGAGGCCAAGCATGGACTAGAGCATCCCTGGGGACATCCCCCGGAGGGGGGATCAGAACGAAGAAGTAGCTGCACTTCGCGTTGGAAGGAGATGCGAAGAGATTGCAGCAAGGTTGACCCCAAACACGGAAGATCTTCTCCGCCAATGATTGATTCAGAGACCACTCATAAGGCAGAAGGATTACCCTGCTGAGACTGTCCGCTAGAATGCTGGAGTGTCCTGGGATATGCGTTGCTATGAGAAACCGGCTGGTGGATATGGCCCACTCCCAAACCCTCATGTCCTTGCGAAAAAGGGGGTAGGATCGGATCCCTCCCTGTTTGTTTATATACTAGACTACAGACATGTCTGATTGAATGGCTACCATCCCCAGAAGTAGGACAGGGTGGAAGGCTTTCAACGCTAAAAGCACTGCCCTCATCTCCAGGACATGGATGTGTAGCTTGGTCTCTGGAGGGGACCACGTGCCTTGGACCGTTCTTCCCAGGAAGTGCCCCCCCCCACCCGAGATGGGAAGTGTCCGTGGTCACTGTGGCTTGAGCTGGAGGGGCAAGAAAGTTGCGCCCCACGAAAATGTCCGCCGATTGAAGCCACCACTGTAGTGACATTCTGCATGTCCGATTGATTCGGATGTGGAAATCCATCGGAAGGTCTAGCCAGGACCACTGAACTGACAGATTCCACTGAAGGACCCTCATGTGAAGACGTGCAAGAGGGAGGATAGAGATTGCGGCTGCCATGGAACCCAGGACCCTGAGGACATCGGCTGCTTTGACTACAGAGTGATCCAAGATCGCCGATACATGGAGTCTGAGATTTTCTATCTTTTCCGGGGTGAGAAAAATCTTTGACTGAATCGAATCTAACCTTGCCAAGTCTATGATCTGAACCGGAGCCAGGTGTAACTTGTTGACATTGGTCATGATGCCTAACTTGTGAGCCAGACCGAGGAAGTAGTGTAGGGCCTGACACAAGACGTTTGGTGGATGCAGCGAAGAGCCAGTCGTCTAGGTAGGGGAATACCAGAATGCCCTGAAGTCTCAGGTGAGCCGCTACAACCGCCATAACCTTGGTGAACACCCTGAGGGCTGTGGCGAGACCAAAGGGTAGGGCTCTGAACTGAAAGTGACTGGCCCCTAGCCGGAAACGTAGAAACCTCCTAGAGCTCCTGTGGACCTTGATGTGATAGTAAGCATCCTGGAGGTCTAACGAGCACATCCAATCGCATTCTCTCAGAAATGGTAGAATGGACTGTAGAGTGACCATCCGGAATTTTTGTTTCTCTACTGACAGGTTGAGGATAGACAGGTCCAGAATGGGCCTGAGGTCCCCCGTCTTCTTTGGCACTAAAAAGAACCTGGAGGAGATGCCTGATCCGGATTGATCTGGGGGGACCGACTCGATGGCTCGTTTTTGTAGCAGCTTCAAAACCTCTAAAGCTGCAGCCTCCCTGTGAGTGAGTGGAACATCTGGAAGGTGTGCTGGAGTAATGGGACATGAAATGAAGGGGATAGAATATCCTCTGGATATGATGTTTAACACCCAGCGGTCTGCAGTAATGGACTCCCATGCCGCTGGATGTAAGGAAAATCTTCCCCCGACTGCCTCCAGAGTAGAGCAGCTGGGCAACCCCTCAGGGTTGCTGTGCGGGTCTGTCAGAAAAGGGTTCCCTAGACCCGAAGTTTCTGGGACCCCCTCTGCCTCTGGGACAGCGTTGGTCTTGTCCCCCTCTGCCTCTGGGGGACGAATACTCCTGAGTGTCATGAAAGGACTGTGATTTCCGGAACCACATCTTGTTTTGCCCCTTTTGGTTCCTGGAATAGGACCTCTGGGGGTTAGAGAAGCAGATTCCGACGGCTGACAAAGCCTTTCCGTCCTCCTCACTCTGGGTTAGTGTGTCAAGTACAGTCTTCCCAAATTGGGATGATCCATCGAAAGGGGCAGTGATGAAAGACGCCTTAAAGGGGTCCACAAACTGACACAACCTGATCCACGCGTGACGCCTCAAGGCAACGCCTGTACCAGCAGCCCTAGCAGCTCCCTCCATAGCATGAGAGAGGAGACGCATAGAGATATTCGTCACTGATTTCAGTGTAGTCATCTTCGCAGTGAAAGACTGCTTGTCCTGCTGCGACAGAGACTCCGGGGGCGACTCAGTTAATTCCGATATAAGGTCTTGCTGCAGTCGGATAACGTGCCAAGTAATTCAGCGCACAAATAGAAAATGTCACTGATGAGTACATGCGCTTCCCGAAACGACCCGAAACGATCCATCAACCTAGACTCTTTGTCTGGTGGATGAACCGAGGAAATCTCCTGTGCCAGTTCCTTCTTTGTGGCAGCTGCAACCACCAAAGCATCTACCGGGGCTCCTTTAGACCATGCCTGCCTGTCTGACGGCGGGGAAAGAATCTTGTCTGGCCTTTTAGGCATAGGCTCTATGGTGTCAGGATCCTTCCATGCCCTAGTGGTGATGAGGTCCACCAAAGGGTCCACTGGGGGGGAGACCCAGGAAGTAGATGGGCCCGCGCCAAAGGCCTCCAGGAATATGGACTCATCCGCAGAGGGTTTGGGGGCTGACCAACCTCCTCTTTGGTGGGGGATCTCCATAACGTCTCCAAACGAGACGTCCTCGGTAGGTGATCTGGGGGAACCCTCTCCTTCATCCAAGTCTGTATCAGTGGTAATGGACTCAGGGGAGTCCAGTGCCTCCTCTTACACTTGTGCTTACAAGGTTCCTCTCCAGTGGGACTCTCTGGAGAGGATTCGTAAGCCTCCGGGGGTTCCCTGAGAGGAACAACCTTGGGTTGCTTTGGCACGGGCTGTCCCTGCAACAAAGTAATGGGAGCAGAATCCAAAATCAGAGGGGTCTGGGTACGATCCGAGTAGGTGAGCTGTGGTCTCAACCCCTGGGAGAGAACCCTTTCCACTCCCCCGAATGCCGATGGAGAGCACACCTCCATAGAACGTAAGGATGAGGCTCTCCCCAGCACCGAAGCAGGGATCGGGGCCGACGGCGGGGTAGTCCGGGCACCGAGGATGGGATCTGAAAGAGCGAGATCTTGACCCTTGCGTCCGACTCCCCGACCACGGCTCTGAGAGTCCCCCGGATCCGAGATCGGATCCGAGGAACTCAAGGTAACGGCCGGCGTCGAGGACACGAGAACCATCGGCGCCGACCCAACAGCTCCAAAAGGTCTTGGACCCGAGAACCCCGAAGCAACGGGGAAGGAGCAATAGGGTGGAACATAGTTGAAGAAGGAGGACCCTCTCCAATGGGAGAGGGCCCTGGAAAGACCCCCATCTGAATCTGGTTCTGAATGAAACCTCCTCATTAGCCTGTCCATATCAAGGTCGGAGATGCTCCGAGTCGACCTGGAAGAGGCGACTGACTCAGGTCTGGGCCGGATCTGAAGAGAGTGCCTCGGCTCCGAAGACCCTGTTGGCTCCGAGGAGAACGAGACCTGGGTACCTTTGAAGAGGGGCTGGAGAAAGACTCCCTGTCCGGTGATCTTTTCCTGGGACTGTCCCTCTCAACTGTCCCTCTCTTTGTGGCGCTTCTCCTTCTCCCTTCTGTCCCTACCTTTCTGGGACGACTCCAGCGAAGCAGGCCTGGCGGGAGGTTGAGTCCCTGCCTGCAGAGTTTCACTGGCTGGGGAGAAGACCGAGGCAGACTCCAGGGCAGAAGCTGGCAGCAGACCCTTAGGCACAAGCTTAGCCCAACGATCCTTCAACGCCCTGGGGTTAAAGCCTAAACAAATGTCGCAGGATGCAGACAGATGGGCGACCCCTAAACATAGAACACACAGAGTGTGGCCTTCAGCTGGTGAGAGCTTATGACCACACTCTGTGCACTTCTTAAATAGAACCTCAGGCTGTTCAGCCATAGTAGAAACAGTACAAGTCCTAACAGCCCACTCACACACACACTTAACAGGGATTGAGCCTAGGCGGGAAACCAGTATCACAACACAAAACACTTAAAACTATTTTTTTTTTTTTTTTTACAACTAACACGATGACCAACGTGAAGGGAGGAAAAAGGGAAAGGTACTCACACTCAACTATCTCCAAAAAGACCAAAAAACCTTTACCACCTTGCTTAGAGCTCAGAGACCACGATGCTGACTCTTAGAGTGGCAAACGAGATCTGGGGCTAGATAGGAGGAAGTGATGTAATATAGGTAAGGGAGGAGCTTGGAGCTGATGCTTGAAAAGTTTTGCCGGCTCGGATCCGAATCGGATCCGTATAACCATATGTGCAGAAGAATACTGCTTCAGATCATTTGTTCAAACAGAATGACGGTAGGGGATAATTTGAGCGGCATACATTTACTAGGGGTGGGCAAATTAGGGACAAAGAGTTTCCCATACCCAGTTTCAAACCCTTCTTCACATTTTTCATCCATATCAGAGCTAATGTCAGACAAACATTCATCATAAAGAGACAGTCAAAAGGGGATCATCCTCCGCAATATCAGTAGCATCAGCTGTTATAACATTACTTTTTTTTTGCTGTCATAAAAAACAATCAAATGCAACTTCCTACAGAAGCTTTTAACCTCCAACTCTTGTCATGTAGGTAGTTGAGCTGTATTAAAAGAAGCTGCTTTTGTCCTGCTTTTTCTGCTCCTTGCTTGGTTTTTATTTTATTCTATAACAGCCTAAATATATATACTGTTTCTTCAAATGTCTACTGTATCTTGAGAACTTAGTAGGGCTGTTTATGCTATACCTCTGGTCTTGCTTTTCAGACAATTCTTGTTGCATAATAATTTCATTTGGACAGCCATCTTCAACAGTCCCTTTGTGCAACTGTTGGACTATCACAATTTTCACAATCTGTTTTCTTTGTGGACGACTGATTATGATAGCTGTATTTTCCCATCTTTCTGGAACTTTAACTTCAGTATGTTTGCATCACACACATGTCTACAGTTTTCTCTAGATAACCTCCCAACTCCCCCCCCCCCCCCAAGCTACAATTTGGCTTCTGCTGCTTAAACCAGCAATTATAGCTTCAGGTTGCCACCTTTCCATTAACTTCTGGAGTCTTTTACTTGGTTTCCAACAGTGGTATGAAGGCTTCAGCAAATGGTGATACAATAGTCTTGCTGGTTACTGCTACATGCCAAGTACAAGGCTAATCTGAATAAGCCATGTGCTGTGCCCCAGAGCAGTACACCAAAATCGAAATAGTTTAGTGGAGCAATTCAAAGGCAATGTTTACATTACTATTTTGAAGCAGAAGAGTGGAAAAGTGAATGTAGTAGTTTTAACAATGAGTACCCATTGCTACCTGTAGAAGCAGCAGGTCTATTATCACCACAGCAGTTAAATATTGCAAGTGTGTGTGTGTTTCTGCTAGTGTTTGCATATGTAAGGGCATGGCTGTGACTGTATCAGTTTTTATGTAATTGTTAGTGTAACTGTGTGTATGTGTGTAGTTGCCTCTTTAACAGCACTGCAGTAGCTGGTAGGGAGAAAACTGTTATTATTGCATTAAGTTAAGTGTTGAGTTCAGAGATGTACACAAGCTGAAAATGAGCTTTTGCGCATCTCTGAATCACTTGTTAGGACCATAATGCTACTAGAGCAAAAGAGATACTAAATAGCACCCTCCCCAGGTTATGTACAGCTAACTGTTACTGAGTTCTCCAGTTGAAGGTTAACTATTTCTATATTCTGTAAGTGCAAGATATTAATTCTCCTAGGTTTTGCTACAGCTCATTCTCCCCAGTCTTTTCACAATTTGGATTTTGCTCTTGACTTGTTCATTTAACTGTACACGCTGCAGACAGCACAACTCAGTACTACTTACCTAGAGGCATTGACATTTCTAGCCAAAACATTATATCGCTCATTCTTTGCTCCATACTCTTCTCACATGAGAATCTCGTATCCTTCTTATGCATCTACTTTCTCATTTGAGTGAGGAAATTATTTTTAGTTTTTGGCATTAGGCCTCTAACACTAATTTTTTTCTGGAAAGAAAATTCAGGCCAACTTTCTTTCCTTACTGATGATTTTTGTACAGGTCAATCTTTCACTCCAATGTCTTTCAATAGCTGTATTTCTAAAATCAGAATCTGTACCACTCTAAAATTTCTTTAATTTTGCATCTGGTCAACTGCAGTATTACCCACATAATCTCTTATAGAGGTTCTTCTTTGATAAATACATATTCTATAAACCTGATATATGTAGTTCCTTTCCAGGGTTGTACTTCAATTTCAGGTCATGCATATGTCGAGTTAAGTAAAACTAACTCACTACAGTTTTTAAGGAACTCTGTACAAGGAATTTCCTGAACTTCTTTGTCATAGACCTTCTGCATTCATACATACAGCTAACCATTTCATTTCTTCCTGGGCATATCTCCTCCATGTCTGTAAATGCTCTTAGGCAACAGGTCTACTGTCTTAAAGCAGCACAACTCCTATAAAACTGTTTTATTTATATCAAGATATTTTAATGTTGTGGCATCTGTGACTGCTTTCAGTTTTTCACCTCTTTTCTTGTTTATAGCTCCATTCTTGGGTTACATCATCCTTCTACCAGCATTCTTAGACACACTTTGTGAGATACGTTATCATTCCAATGCCTATTTATTTTCTGACCTTGGCATTTGCACAACTACTGAATATTTTCTGGATTAAGATTGTAAATCAAGCTTCAGGTCCTCTGACTCTAGAATATGACTCCTATATTTCAGACTTTTCACTCTTATTTTACACCTGCTCTTGTTGAGAATAAAATTTACTGTATCTTAATGTCCTCAGCAGCTGTATTAATCTCTTGTTATGTTCTTCTGTTTCTCCCCAAACTAACAGATTATTAGTTAGTTTATAACACCTTATATGATTTCAGTAACTTGGGCAACATATCTCTGAATACTTCCGGCGATGATGAAATATCATACAGAAGTCTGAGTCTGTAAATTCCTAATAGCATAGTACATGTCCACAATTTGGAGTTTTCATGCTAGAGTTACCTGCCAGAAACCTTGGCCTGCATCTAGACCTGAAAACATAGCATGTAGCATTCCCGAGACCACATCTTCAATTGGAAGCAAAAGGTAATTCATAATTTCTAATCAGTATATTCAGATCTTATACAAATAACAAGTTTGGCTCTCTTTATAAAGAGACCATACAATTCAGATCTGTTGGCTCCAGTTTTTCTCAATAAATGTCAGTTAACTTTCTCTTTATTGCTCTG
The DNA here is from genome assembly GCF_019279795.1 of Protopterus annectens. Lineage (NCBI taxonomy): Eukaryota > Metazoa > Chordata > Ceratodontiformes > Protopteridae > Protopterus > Protopterus annectens. The sequence continues at coordinate 1,025,975,438 of NC_056748.1, read as the reverse complement.
CTTTTGAGTGGTACTGTTTTTTGAGCAAATATCACTAGCACTGTAATAGATTTTATCTGTATGTTATATTCTCCTGGCAAAATTCCTAATTGTCATCATCAAACCTTTTTTCCACATTTTTCTTCACGGGGTTGGGTGTTCTATTCACTGTTGCCACTGTTCTCAATTCAGTGCGTCTCTTACTTTCTGCAACAGTTATGCCTGACTGTTGCAGGTCTTCTCTCATGTAATCTATCCATGTCTTTGCCCAAACATCCTTGTTTCTTCTTGCCTTCTTCCTGTCTCCCTAAAAATTCTTCAGCAAATCATTTTTTGTACATGTTTCTAACCTCCTCTGGAAATAAAGCTTCTTTGGCTTCTGTTCTCATATCATCATTCCTTCATCTGTCCCACACTTCATCTCTAGATATCTCATCCTCTCTGGTTTCACTACCTGATTTCTGTACCACACAGTAAGTACTGGTCGCAACACTGCTTTGTACACCTTGCTTTTCAGCTAATCTGACATTCTTCTGCATACACTACCTCTGATACTCCAAGCAGGTTGGTGACATCCACGCTGACTCTAGTTTTGACTTCCTTATACAGATTTCCCATCTCCTTAACTACAACTCACAGACACTCGAAGCTGTCAAGCCATTCCACTTTCTTTCCTTCTATCTCAGTTTTTATCTTCTGGTTTCCACCATTTGCTGCCATGACAATGGTCTTGCCTGTACTCAGTTGTATCCCATGTGCCTTTGGTTTTGCATTCCATTCCTATATCATTTGCTGAAGTTCCTGTTCATTGTCTGGGTGTAATACCTCATCACCTACATGCAGCAGTTTTGTTGATATGTCCCCTCCAACCTGTTGCTAATGTAGTCCATCACTAGTATGAACAGCAGTGGACTTACAGCTGAACTCTGAACTCCCACAACAACTGAAACTGATATTGGAGCCCGAACACTGGTCATAATTGTGTCACTGGGTCTGTGGTAAAAATCAATGCAGGTTATGTACAATGTTTTCAGGGCCTTAAGCCATCACAGGACTGCCCAAATTAGTTTATTGGGACCTTTTCATATGCTTTCTCCACATCTAGTAATGCCCAGTCAGTACTCTTTCCTCATCTCAAGGTTCTACTCCTTTATCTGTCTCACTGCAAACAATGTGTTGGTTGTGCTATAGTCTCACCTGAATCTGAACTGTTAATTTCCTACCTTACTTTTTACTACTCTGCGTATTTATTTCAGTCAGCAGTCTGCATCACTTTCAAGCAGAGTAACAGGACTGACACCTCTATACTCCCTGCAACCATGGATGCCTCTGTTGTTCTTGTACATCAAGTACTAGGCTAGGATGATTATTTTCCAGTTATCTGGGATATGCTTTTCTCTCCATAGTGCTATGAGTATATTCAGGTGCCATTTCTCCTACATCTCATACAACCTCTTAATAGCATCTGCTGTGACCTCATCTGAGTTTGCTGCTTTCCCTGACTTCATTTTCCTTAGTGCTTTTGTGGGGTTTTCTTCATTCAGAAGCTGCTGGAATTATTCCTTCCATAGGGTCATAGGAAGTTACTAGCTATTGCCCCAGCCTAGCCAAGAGTTTAGCCCATGTTTAGACAAGTCAGAACCCAAAGCCCCTGTTCAGCAGGGAGACAGGTGGAATCCCAGGGGTGTATTTTCTGTTTCCCATCCAGTAATTCAGGTTGCACTTAAAAAGGGATAATGAAGTTCTCTGCTTGACGTGGAGAGGGAGTCTATTCCGCAGATTGGGAAGTCTCAGGGACATAAATCTGTCCCGTCAACAAGTCCTATTGATGTCACAGACCAGGTTGAGGATGTGTGTGTGGGTTACTCGAGTGGAGCTTGACTTGTGGATATGCAGCAGTCCCATTAAGACGGGATCTGAGATTGCTTTGTATGCCAGAGGTCATCTCTGAGGAGTCTGTATGAAACTGAGTAGAGGGACAGGGCTTAGCCTATCTGTGTAGGGTAGATGTTTGAGGCCCTGGATTCTCCTGGTGAGGGACCTCTGTGGTCTCTCTAGCTGCTGCATATGCTTTGCATGGTACATGCCGAAGGGGGCATTGTACTCAATAATTGGGCTTATAAGGGAAGAATACAGGGATGTTATGACCTCCTTGCCCCTGGATGAGATGCCCTTACTTTATGAGGTGGGCCATGTAGAAAGCTTTCCGTACAATGGAAGCAACATGGTGGTCAAAAGTCAGAATGCTAATTCACCTGGGTGCTCAAGTCCCTCACTGTGTTTAGGATGTTATTAATGTGATATGTGGGGACATCACTCTCCCCAAAAGGGATGATGATGCATTTTTTTGGCATTCAGCTTGAGGCCATGTTTCTGCCACCAGTCATTTGTTTGGGTGATGTCCACATGACTTGGGGAATTGATGACTGCACCTAGCTTGCAGTCATCTGCAAACTTGGTCAGCCATAGCCCAGTGGTTTTGGCCTGCACCTCAGAAATATATCTCGAATAACAGAGGCCTCAAGACCGATCCCTGGGGGTATGCCGCTCATTACTGGTCTACTGCTTGAGGTGGCTTACCCTATTTTGATTAGGTGGGCTCTATCAGTGAACCAGTTTGCTACCCATCTGGAAACACATGGATTAATGTCTAGTTGAGAGAGTTTGCCTAGTATGCCTGAGTGGAGAATAGTGTTGAAGGCTTTAGCCAGGTCAAGGTAGGCGGTATGCTGCACTGTCTTCCCTTTGTCCATGGCTTTGGTGACTGTCTCACAGAAGTCAAAAAGATTTAACAGACATGACCTACCCCTGACAAAGCCAAACTGTGTGGAGTTGGGTGTTGAGGTTGCCAATGTCCCTGTTAATGAAGTCCATGAATTTATGTTCAAGCAATTGTATATTTGTTGTATAATATCAATTTGCTTCTCAATATTCTAACCACTGTATGCTGCATCATTTGTAAAACTCTGATTTTATTCCTTTTATATGTTATATGCTCTTTATACAAAATAGCTATGTTTATATAATTATTTTTTTACTATGCATCTGGAGCTTTCATTCCCAGGCCTCCTCTGAAAACAGTCACCTTGTGTCCAGTCAGACTAACCCAGTAAACAAATGGAAAATGAATAAATAAAAATGATAATCCATTCCATGGCCTTGCAGATTGGGCTAGTTTGGCTGATGGGTGTATAATTTCCCAGATAGGTGGGCGCTCCACCTTTGTGTAAAGGGATGACAGTGGCTGTCCTCCACTCAGCTGGGACAAAGCCGGTACTCAGGCTTTGGTTGAATAAGGTGCCTAATGGTGCTGCGAGTTCATGTAGGATGCAGCTTGGGATGTTATCGAGTCCCATGGAGGCTGTATTTTTTGCCTTTGAGAGGGCAGTGATGACCTGCTCCCCAGAGATAAGGGAAGGGGGGCAGGTACTGGGGATGTCCTGATTTATTGATGGGGGTTTACAGATGGGTGAAGTTTTTGCTGAATGTGTCAGTCAGGTTGGCTATATCTACAGCATTTGTGTATGTAGTGTCCTTGACCACCAGTTCTGAACAGAACTGGGTGCTTCCTTTGAGATTGCGGACATATGTGAAGAAGGCCTTATGATTGTCTCTAGTAGATGTGGCCAATTTGGACTCGAAGTTGGCTTTAGAGGGTTTCACTAGTGCTCGTATTTGCTTGTTCATGCTAAGGAGAGATTGCTTCCAATTGGGCAACTGCTCCTTCTTGGTCATGGACAGCAATTTTTTCGTTTTGTTATATAGTTTATTGCAGATGTCCACCAGACAGGTTTACTCTTCCTTGAGGAGGATGATTTTGTCTGTTGGGTATTTGTGATTCCATGCATCTATATAAATGCTCATATAGTACTTTGGTGTATATTTGGACATTGGTGCCAATTCCAACAGAGGGGAAAGGGACTGTGAAGCTGTTTATACCATCCCTCAGGAGGTTGTCTTCAGCTTTGTTGAAGTTTTTTCGTTTGACCCTAGCTAGAGGCGGGGTCAGGGGAGATGGTGACTTCAATAGTGACCGCTTTACCGTTGGATCTTACCAGAGAGGATGATACTTTAGGGTTGCTGCAGTGGTTGCTCATGTTAGTTAATACCAAGTCCAAAATATTATCACCTCTTGTGGGGGTATTGACTAGCTGTTCCAAGGCATTTGCATTTATAAAATCGTAGAATCTCTGGACATCTGTGTTCTGGCATGAGTAGTTTTTCCAGTCTATGGTTGGGTCGTTAAAGTCACCCAGGACCAGGGTAAAGGGATGAATCTTGATAGATTTGAAGAGGTCTTGATAGGTGGAGTGGGCATCTTGAGTCAAATTTCAGGGTCTGCAGGTAGCTATGATTTGAATAGGGGTCTTGTCAACAGTTAACTGCACCTGGAGTGTCTCCTGTGCATCATACTGTTTCACCAGCCTGGAGGTGAGTGTCTTTGATATATATTAAAACTCCACCTCCTTTGGCTTTGCTGCCAACACTTTGGAGTCTGACTGTACGATAGGATGAGTAACCAGGTAAGGCTGGGGTGCTCTCCGAAGCTGGGGTGCTCTTCCCTGCACAAATGTCAGTATCTCCCAGAGAAATAGTTGGTGCACCCAACTTTGAAACATGAACACCATTAACCATGCTAATGTACTTAGTCCACTGAGCCACACCATCTACCTTTAATGCCCTGTGGACAGGTGAGCAGGATGTTCCTGGTACACCTTATAAATGGCAACCAATAGATTTTTTTTTTTTTTTTAATCTTTCTTTGCCTGGTAACCCGACAGTACACAGACTATCTATTGAATAATTTTCCAGAAACTGGTAGACTGCCTCGCATATCTTCTTTGCTATTGTGACTATCCTCTTAGCCAGCCAACTAGTATTTCCTCTTTACTTGGTCCATCTTTTCAGTCGTACATGTTTTTGTGAACCCTCCTTTCTTTTAATAACTTTCTGGACTTCTGCCGCCAACTTTCCTTATATACCTTGTATCCATACATGGCTCAGCTGCATTTATGTTCTATAACCTTTACCCACATGGTTTTTGAGGTACTGACATTGTTTTTTCCACTCTATCTACTTCCTCCTTTTCTTGAGGTGCTATAACCATGAGCATTTCCTTGAGCTGTTGTGCTTTCACTCCAAGCAACTTTCAAGTCTTCAACCTAGTCACTGTTGATCTTGGAGTCTTTTCCAACTACTGCTTGCTGCTGACTGTAGCCATTTATGCTGTGGGTCAACTTTTACACTGGGGATGACTTTTCAATCTCTGATACTACCTTAATGCTGTTTCCTTATTGGGAATAAATCTACTTGATTCGCATGTTAATCACGTTTGTGTGTTGTGACCATCTCTTGCTGAACCATGTGTTGGTCACAATTTGCAAGACAGAAATCTAGAATGGCCTCTACTTTACTCCTGTTTTCCCACCCATGTGGACCCAGGCAGCCCTCCTGTCTTGCTCTGCCTGTCCTAATATGAACATTTAGTTCTCCCAATATCAACACTGACTCATATTTTTCTGCTTGATCTCTGCTGCCTGAAAGCGCACTTTTCTGTGCTCATCACAACCTGCTGTGGGGCATAGTCTGAGCTCATGAACACTGCCCTGTCTTTACACTAGAGTCTTGATGACCATGAGTCTCACTAGTTATGATAGCCCTCACTGCCTTCACAAGACTAACTCCCTCACTGTTATTCCCACCCCATTTATAGCCTGTTCTCCTCCTAAGCATTAAACTCTGGATCTCAAGCCAAGTGGCTTTACTACAGTGTCCCTTCCACCTTGACTCATGGATGCAGAGGATGTCCAGTCTCCTCCTTGCAATTTTTCCATCCACTTCCAAGCTGCATCTCATCAGTGAATCCGTATTCAGTGTAAGCAATCCTCAGTCCATGTTCAGCAGACTGACTGGTTTTATGTTCAGCTTTTGCTCAACAAAACTATCCCAGGTAATCCAGTCTGGGCAGCTGGACACAGACTGGCCAGTAGCTTATTAACACAGGGCTGTGGGGATTAGGACAGAAACACAATGGCCAATCGAGGTGGATAGATCCCTCCCACCAGTACCTTGGGTCCTTCACCGGCAAAAAGCCACATTCATTTTTGGCTAGATTAGTCAATGTGACAAATTCATCTTGAGCCAATTTTTACATCATCAAGTAGCCCTGATATGGTGTCCAATCTGCAGTCTATTTTCTGTCTAAAGAAGACCTGACCCCACAGCTGGATACATACAGCAGCTGGTTTACACAACTATTCCCCAGGTAATAGCACCACCTACAGTTTGTGCTGCTGCCCACTACTCCATTCAGTTTCGGGTGAGTTTGACATGAAAATACCAAGCAAGATTTTTGGGAGGTAGAAGGAACCCCACAAAGAGATGGCAAGAACATGCAAACTCCACAGATGCACTGGTCAGAGGTCAGGATTGAACTCTGTACCCTGTGCTTGTCGGGCAAAGCCCTTAGCCATTATGGCAAGCTTTCTTTGTCAGAAGAATATCATACAGCATATATAACCAAAAAAGCACACAGCATATCATTATGATGGTTCTGCTCAATATTTGAAATGTCTCTTTTTTTTAATTTCTCCAAATCTTTGGGTTTCTAATATTATGACAGGAATGGACCCCATTCCTATGTCAAAGTACTATTAAAGTTCATGAAATTAGTATCCTTTCAATTTTTAATGCCAGCCAAAAGTGCTCTTCGCAGCAAACACAACATGACCAGTAATGACTACTCCTACAATTCGTACAGAGTTGCATGTATTGGTAACATAGCTAAATAAGATTGTAGATTATTTTTTTATAAGACCCTTTGCTACTACTACTATTGGAATGGTATGGGTATCTTTCTTCCACATTGCTCTCATTTCTGCCTGCAAATCTTTATTTTAAGACTTTGTGTCTCTGTATGCAAGACACTGTAGTCACTGGGTGTAGCAATTTCAGTAATCAGTGCTACTTTTGTCTTCATTTCATGGACCACTACATCTGTTTTTCTCACATCTATCTTTTGAATTGTTGGTAATGGGTGATCCCATGTGATGTAGACTTCATCATTTTCTATGATGCTTTGTGGTTCATGTTTACAGTGTTTTTCAGCCACTTCAGTACCATAATGTTTGCCCAATCCCCAGTAAAACTGTCTTGCCACATTATTGTGCCTTTCAGTATATAATCCTTCTGCCATTAGTATGTCACAACAAGCAACAAGGTGTGGGACTGTTTCCAATTCTGTTTTACAAAACCTACATTTGTCTGTTTCTCCTACATGTTTAATGGACGTTGTAAACCAACGTGTACGTAGCCTACTGTCTTGTGCCGCCAATATTAACCTTTCATCTTTTGGTTTGAATTCACTTCTCCTTAACCATTCCTGTGTTCAGTCCTGATCAACATGAGGTTCTTCCTGAAGTTTTCTATACTTGCAACTATATTTATGCATTTTCCACATTTATTGCCTTCTCAGCTGATCCTTCGCCTTATATTCTCTTTCTTTTGTTTTTTGCACATTCAGTTGCCGCCTGGTTTTTATCTACTTCTGGTTTGATTTCCATTCCTGCTTGACGCCAATATGCTTCTGCTAGACTAAGCAGGGAAGTCATCTTAGATTTATTCTACTCATGTTTCAAAACTTTCTTTACATTTGGGTCTTGTGAGGTCAGCAAATGTGTGTACAGTCCCACAACTGCAGATCTATACAGGTAATCAATTTCAAGGAGGCCCATAGCTCCTCCGGAATGGGGAATATATAATCTTGGTATGAACTAATTTTTATAAATCATTTGGCGAGCATGAAGCATCCTTCTTGTTTTCCTGTCTAATCTATCCAACATGTTTTGGGGCCGGGTCCACTTCAAAATACCTAAACTCAAAATACTGAGACCAAAATCTCTAAAGCTCAAAATATTGAAACTCAAAATATCGAAAAAAAACCCCACAGTACAGCAACACAACTATACTGCAGCATAACTACATACAGAAACATATTACTCTTCTGCAAGTATAGGCAGGGGGGCAAGCCCCCTTGCACCCCCCCCCAACACACACACACACACACACACACACACTCACACACACTCCCTGTTACTTAAATATATAAACTCCAAGACTGCACTTCACTACACTAAAATGCAATCTTGGAGTTGATATATTTAAGTAGCAGGGGGTGTGGGGGGCTTGCCCCCCTGCTTATACTTGGAGAAGAGTAATATGGTTTGTGTTTTATTTGTTTCAGTATGTACTTGTGCTGGAATATAATAAGTGCTGGCATCCTGTGTGTTTTCAGTATTTTGAGTTTTCAGTATTTTGAGCTTTAGAGATTTTGGTCTCTGTATTTTGAGTTTAGGTATTTTGAAAGTCAGTATTTTGAAGTGGACCCTTTGGGGCCAGTTAATCATTCTAAAACTGTAAGTTAGGACAGGAAGAGCAAATTGGTTTATAGCCTGAAATTTGTTCCTAGATGTCAACGCTGTTTTCAGGATTAAATTGTCTTCTAAAATATTCCTTACTAAGTTTTATTCACATTTGTTCATGTTTTATTGCTGATACTTTATCAGTTCCCCTAATATTTATACACTCCCTCTTCCTCAAGTTCTTTTATATCACATTATTGTCCCAAACTGATGTTTTCTTGGTGCTGCAGTTTACCTGCTTTAAAGGTTGCTTTTGTACACTTATCTAGACCAAATGTCGTCCTTGTATCATCTGAAAAAGTTTTGACTACTTGCAGTTGTGCTTTCAGCTCCTCCTCTGATGAGCTATAGTTTTAAATCATCGACAAAGAAAAGATGAGAGGTGTTTATACTTTGCTTTCTAGGAGCCAAATTATAGCCATGTCCTAATCTGTTAAGTAGACAGCTTAAAGGGTTAAGTGCAAGACAGAATAGCAGCAGTGACAGAGAGTCACCCTGGAATATCCCCCTTTTGAATTTTTATCCCTGGAATAACAGCTTGTTCTTTATCATTGATTAATTGCAAAGTGGTCTGCAACTGTTCAATGGTCACTGCAATGTAATTGATCAGTGTAGGGTGTATCTCATACATTTTTAAGAACTCTTTTTTTATATATGAACGTGGGATACTATCAAATGCTTTTTTGTAGTCAATCCATGCCTTACTTAGATTCTCCCCCTTTTTACAGTTCTCCATTATGATTTTATTTAGCAACAGATGAGCCTTTGTTCTATATGACTTTCTTTTATTAACCTTTTGTTCTACTGCCATGATTGAATTTTCTAATAATGGACTATAAACTCTTTCAGCATCAGTTCCCGTGTATAGTTTATATGTCATCGAAAGGCAAGTTATTGATCTATAATTTTTAGGATAACTTGCAGGTTCACTCTTAGGTAGGAGCATTGTCTTCCTGTTGTTAACCAGGTTGAAGTCTGTTCAGGGAGCGCATATAAATAGTTCTCACTCATGGCTAAATCTTCGTGCAAAGATGTTAACACTTTTAGCCAGAAGTTAGATACTGCATTTGGGCCTGGGGTTTTCCAATTGGAGACTTTTCTTAACTTAATCTCAATCTCTCTGGATGTTACTTCATCCCATTTCACATTCTGTACCTTTGAACTTCTTATTCTTGCTTTTACTTCTATCCATTTAGCATGTTTGTTATGTTCCCCAGGACCTTCCATAGATATTTCTCCAAAATGCATCTATTTCTTCTTTTTTTGGGTGGTCTATCAGTTCCTCTTACCTTGTTTTCCAAATCTCTATAGAACGTTTTTAGGCTCATCAATAAATTGCTTATTTTGTACTTCTCCTTTATATTTATCTGTGTATCTTCTGAGATTTTCTGCCTGTACTGAGATTTTTAGTTTACTATTTGCAATAGTGCAAGCTAGATTCTGATTCGTTATAATATTATGCAATTTCTTTTATCACATCTATTTTTTTAGTATTTTTGTCTATCTGTTCCCTCTTCTATACTCTAACAGTGACACTTGTCTTAACTGCTTTATAATTTTCTGTATTTGATACTTCCATGATTGTATTCAATTTCTCCCCTTCCTTTCCCTCACTGCCCCATGTTCTTGTGGTAGAACTTTATCAGTTATTAATTTAGCTGCACAGTAATATATCCTGTTTACTTCTATTATATCACATTGATCTGTATGGACAGTCCTAATTACTGTGCTCATTTGTTTTATCAAACCTCTGGCTTTTTGAATTTTATTGACCTTCTGCAGTCTATTTCTTTCATTGATCTTAATATGTCTTGTCTATCTCTATTAAATCAAGCAACTATAATCTTAGCTCATTTTCTTCTAAACTAAGGGCACATTTAATGTTCTCCATTTCTTGTGGACATTCTATAGAGAGCGCCCATCTTCCTGTGGCACATTCTCTTCAATATCATTCTGTGTCATCCGTTGCTTTGTCATATGGGAACTCACTGGCCTTATCACTCCTCAACATTGACTGTGTCAAAGTTACCAGTTTCCTGTTCCTTCTCTTGCTGTCCAGCTTCAAGTGAATGTTTATACTGGTTTCCTGTGGAAGGCTCCAAAATATCTTCATATGGCAACTGTCTTGTTGCTTCCCAATCCACTGGTTTCTCCTTAATTTGGATGTCTATTGCTCTATCCTGCTGTGGTTCTTTCTGATTTAGATTTTTTACACTGAATCCTTCACTTCACAGGTGCTCCATAACCTCAGTTTCTATTTCTTTAACTTCTCCATTACTAATCTTCTTTCTACTTTTCCTTTGTCTTCTTATTTTTTTTGTATTGTAAAGTTTTCCATGATTGAGATTCATTTGCCTCTTTCTCCAAATATCTTTGGGGCTACTCTTTTTGTATTGATTAATTTTGCTTTCTCCTTTGCATAAATATTACACCATATTACATCTCTCTTTCTTTCCCATGTCTATATTTCTTCTTCAGATGTATCCTGATCCTCCTGTTTCTTCTTACTCTGGGAACTTGATTCATCAAGCTGTGATGTAACCTGTGTTAGCTCTTCTACACCAAATCCTTCACTTTGCAGGCACTCCATAACTTCAGCTTCTATTTTTTTAACTTCTACTTTACTAATATTTTCTACATTTCCACTGTGATATTTTTTTATTGTGAAATTTTCCATATCTGGATGCCTTTGCCTGTATTTCTCTTTGAATATCTTTGGGGCTGCCTTTTTTGTATTGATTAATTTGACTTTCGACTTTGCATAAATATTTCACCATATCAAATCTCTTTATCAAAAATCTCTAGGTTTTGTTGATTATATTTTTGCACTTCCTCAAATGCTTCTTTTTCCAAACAGATCAAAGTTTCTTGTTCTATATAATGTTTTTCACAAATCTGTTTTAATGCAATTTTTTATTTGACGCTTCTAACAGTTTTTCTTGTGGAGGTATTTTTCTTTCCTCTAATTTCTCTCCTAATTTTTTTTGTATATCTTGTGTCTGGAAATTCTGGGCTTTTTGCATAATAGTAACAATACATAATTTCCTTTTTAGGTTCATAGGTTCATACTAGGCTATCTGCCCAAGGGCATTTATAAGCCTAGCCCATAGTTATGTGGCTTTCGCCACCCCTTTAGTTTGAATAAAAACTATGCCTATCATTTTGCTGTGCCTCTGTCAAGCAGTGACACTGAAGTAATCCCTGGGGTATATCTGCAATCTCCCATCCATTGGTCAAGATTCCTCTTGAACAAGGCCAGAGAGGTGCTCTGCCTCACATGTACCGGGATTTTGTTCCACAGCATAGGGAGTCTCTGGGTGATGAATCTGTCCCTCCAGCACGTTCTATTTATAACCGTGTCAAGGTTTAAGTCTCCCGCCCTTGTGGTTCTGAGGGATCTAGATTTTTTGAGGTGAAGCATATTCATCAAATCTGGGTTTGACATGGCCTTATATGTCAGGCACAGGTCACCTCTGAGCAAGCGGTATGAGGCTGAATAGAGCTGGAGTTCTTTCAGTCGGGCAGCATAAGACATATTTTTGATACCCTTTATCCTTTTGGTGAGGAACTTTTGGGGCCTTTCAAGCTGCAGCAGGTGTCTGGTCAGATACATTCGAGCGGGCATTGTACTCAATCATAGGTCTAATGAGTGATGAGTACAGGGGGACGATGACCTCCCTTGATCTAGATGTGAATCCCTTCATGATCAGGTGGGCGATATAGAAGGTTTTCCTAACTACTTTAGCAACATGAGTGTCAAGCGAAGGCTACTGTCAACCTGGGTCCCCAGATCCCTGATGACTTTTTCTGTGCTCAGTGGATTGCCACCTATATGGTAGCTAGGGGTAACCATGTTTTTCCCGAAGGGTATGACTATGCATTTTTTGGCGTTTAACTTCAGGCCATGGCTCTGGCACCAGTTATCCATTTCTGTGAGGCCCTTCTGGAGGATATCTGTGTCAGATGTGTTTTCGACTATGGCGCCCAGTTTGCAGTCATCTGCAAACTTTGTCAGCCATAACCCTCCTGTGTTTGCTTGTACTTCAGAAAAGTAGATGCCGAACAAGAGTGGACCCAGGACTGAGCCCTGTGGGACACCACTTGTGACAGGCTTTGAGTCTGACATGGCTCCAGCAACTCTGATCCTGTGGGTTCTGTCACTTAGCCAGTTTGCAACCCATCTTGTGATGTATGGGTTTGCATTCAAGCTGATGAGTTTTTCGATGATACCTGAGTGGGGTATTGTGTCGAAGGCCTTTGCCAGGTTGAGGTAGGCTGTATGGACTGCCTTTCCCTCATCAATGGCCTTGGTGACTGTCTCGAAAAAGTCAACCAAGTTTAAGAGGCAGGATCTGCCTTTGACAAAGCCAAACTGGGTTGGATCCAAAGTCTGCAACTTCCCTATGTCTTTATTTATGAGTTCCATTATGATCCTCTCCATGGCTTTGCAGATAAGGCTTGTCAAGCTAATGGGGCGGTAATTTCCAGGGTCTGTGGAGGCACCGCCCTTATGAAGTGGGACCACAGTCACCGTGCGCCACTCCTTGGGTACGTATCCTGAGGTGAGGCTAAGATTAAACAGCTGTCCTAACTGTGGGTTTAATTCCTCGTTGAGTTCGTGAAGCACACAGCCGGGGACACCATCCGATCCCATGGATGCTGTGTTTTTTGCCTTAGTGAGGGCAGTTCTCACCTGGGCGTTGGAGATGTTTGGGGGGCTACAATCCTCTGGAATAGATATCTCTCCTTTTGGGGAGGGGAGAAGTTTGCACTGAACCTGTCAGCCAGTATATTGGCAATGTGTGTAGGTTCAGTAATTTTCACATCATTTTGAACTAATTCTGAGCATATCTGGGAGTTTCCTCCTAAGTTTCTAACATAGCTAAAGAAGGCCTTATGATTGTCTTTAGAGTCCTTGGCGATTTTTCTCTCAAAATTTGCCTTGGATGATTTTATGAGAGCTCTTAGTTTTTTACTTATAATGATCAAAGGTGTCTTACCTTTCAAGGATTTTGCTCTATCTTGTAGTAGCTTCCTCCTTTTGTTGTAGAGCTTGTTTATGGCTGGGGTCCGCCAGACTGGACGCTTGCCTTTGGTACAGAGAGTCTTAGTTTTGTTTGGGATTGCCTGATCCATGCAGTCCTGTAGGTGCTGGTAGAAGTGATTCAGTGGTTTGAGTAATGTTTACCACTGGCTCAGGGGCCTTAAAGGAGACCACACTAGTTTTTAGAAGTGTGAAATCGGCTTTTGAGAAGTTTTTCACTGTGGTCTTTTTTGTTTCAGGTGGGGGTGGGATGAGGACCTCCAGCGAGATTAGTTTATGATCTGATCTCACCAGTGAGGGGTATACTTCCGGTGTTGAACATTTTGATCCCATGTTCGTGATGATGAGATCAAGTATGTTTTCTCCTCTTGTGGGGATGGTGACTAGTTGTTCCATGGCATTTGAGTTTATGAACTCCAGGAATCTTTGGTTTAGAGTGTTCGGCTTGAGTAGTGTTCCCAGTCTATATTAGGGTAGTTGAAGTCACCTAGTATGATGGTGTTTGGAGATACATTTATCCCCTCCAATGTTTTCAGGAAGGCCATGTGAGGTTCCTGAGTTTGAGAGGGTGGCCTGTAACATGCTACAAATTGCAGAGCAGTCTTGCCTATGGTTAATTGCACCTGGATGGTCTCCGATGCATCGTGCGTTGCCACCAACCTTGAGGTGTGGGTGTCCTTTATGAATATGGACACCCCCCCCCTCCTTTCTTGGTGTTGTCCGTATTTTGGGGCCGGAACGCATGATATGAGGTGAAACCTGTCAGTGCTGGGGTGCTCTCAGGAGCCTTGAACCAGGTTTCTGTCACAGCACAGACATCGATGTTCTCCATATTGAGAAGGGCCTCGAGTGCGTGCATCTTGAGATTGAGACTTCTGGCACTGAGCAGCATTACCCTTAGTTTTTTTCCTTTTTGGTGTTCTAGGGTGGTAGGTTTAGAATTTGAGCCTTGCCTAAAAAAGGCAATATGGGGTGGCAAGAGCCTTTGCCAATATCCGGAAGCCCAGGGTGACAGGTGCAAGCCGTCCCTTGCGAAGCAGCGTGGCTTGTCCAGCATGTCATCCCAGGCAGACAGACATTGGATCCCTTTGAATGACACCAGAATTTAAGCCAATTATTAAAGCTGATCATCTTATCACTGTATTGTGGCATCATTCTAGGTGAAGGTAGGATACTGCTCAAGGTCAGGGTCATACCTGCCTGGGCTACATAATCAGAGAGCTCCTCGATGTCCCTTTTCATGTAGTCCAAGGAGGTATGTCTCAGGTCGTTGACACCAGCGTGGACAATGACTGAGTCGTACTTGTACCTGCTGTTGAGAGACCTGAGTGCTTGCGTTATGTGGCGGATTCTAGCGCCCGACAGGCAGCTTACTGTGACCTTCTCTTTACTCAGTCTGGTGAGCGGGACGTCAGTGTGTCTGACTATGGAATCACCAATGACAAGTGTGTCTGGCATTTTGTTTGGCCTTAAGGGCTGTGACTGTTTGACACTCTGACTGTGTGGTCTATGTGTTGCATGTGTTTTATCTTCAATAGTTCACTCTATCGTTTTTATGGCTCTACTTTGGCCTATCAGCTTTTGGGTTTTTGAGGACTGCTACTTCCTTCTACAATGGGGGGGGGGCAGGCATCCTCCCCCTGCATCTGGCCTGGCACCACTGCAGGAATGTTTCCGTATTTTGAGGATTCAACATTGTCATTTTTTCCAGCCCTGGCACCAGTGCGCCTACCAGGATTGGACAAATTTTTTACCCCCCCACCTAGAATCTTAACCCAACTATACTACCACCACTACTAACCACAGTCAGAATTAGCTAGTTGTCTTTACATACTTTAAAATCTTGTCTGACAACTTTGTTTATCTTAATTTGCAACACTTCCTGTATATACTGTTGATAATCAATATACTGTTATTGTATTAAAGCCAACAACCTGTAATGCTGTTTACTATTGCTGCAACTTTGTATCTCTATTTATCATGTACATGATGTGGAGCTTTTCTCCCCGGGCATCTGCTGAAAAAGGACCTTTTTCCAGTCGGAATTTCCAGGTAAACAAATGTAAATAAAATAAAAATAAAATTGTGCACCCAGCCATCTTTTTTTTTTTTTTTTTTTGACCTACTTCTGTCCATGATATATGGTATATAAAATACAGTCTATATGTCAGTGTCGTCTTGGTGAGATTTTGTGAAAAACAGGGTCCATTTTTGGAAGGTACTCACCAAGACTTGCAGATGAATTCAATCATATCAATACTACTCTCCTTTGCTTGCTGACTTATCTCTGCATTTGGACCCCCTGAAATGTCTCTGTGACTTTGTAAAAGATTCTGTACATACGCAGCCTTTGGTTCCACTGTGAAATAAAAGTTAAGTACTTAACATGATGATAAAGATGTAGGACCAGGTACATCATCAAATCTTAGATATAAAACCAGCATGACCTCAAAAGAACAGCACTTAAAACTTCCTCAGTTACCAAACTCCCTCCTTTCACCTATACCAATACACACTGTAGGACCTTGCTCCAAAGTACTGTAAGCCTGTATTAAAGTGGATCCAGTGATGTGGAGAATTGGGCAGGTACTCAAAAAGAACTCTTAAACCCAGACTAACATTACAGGGGATGGGCAGAGGGTTTATAGAAGAAGGGCCTTATCTTCCACTTGTATCATTATAGTAAGTAAGTATCTTTCATACGTAATAGGACCAGTCCATCTTCCTCTACTCTTAAAAAACAGATCCAAGCTTATCTTTTGATAACAGCCTTACATGACCTGTCTTGTAAGGGTAATATTTCCAAGAGAAACTAGGACTAAACGTCTGACAAAGGAACTCAAAATTAATGTCCTATTCACTGTTTAATATTTTTAATTTATTTATTTACTGCAGTTGTTACTGGGATAGTCCGACTAGGCAAACAGATGCCCCTTTTCAGGGGAGGCTTGGGGTGAAAAGCTCCACAGCAGTTGCAAGTTAGATAGCATACAGATATTTAAAACAGTATGCTACAGAAACTTATAAACATTCAAAGAATTTAGCAAAGTATATACAGTAAATAAAATTAGTTACAAGAGTGATATTGATGTAAACAATATGCAGTATGCTTTCCGATATATATTAGGGGTTATGGCAGAAAGAACTGACTAGGAAAGCTAGGTATTAGTTGATGAGGACAGAGTAGAGAAAAAGACATGAATAAGTTTGATTAAAAAGCTTGAGTTGTAGGAAATTATAACTAGAGTTAGGATAAGGATTTAGCCAGGAGTGATGCATGAACATAGCCATATATCACATATTTCTTAGCTGATTTTTGAACAATTTAGCATTTTCAGTTTGTTTAAGAGCTCTGGGTATAGAGTTCCAATTTCTGTGGTATAGTAGGAGTGCAGTGTGTCTCCAGCGAAGTTGTTGTACTTCCTTACTGTCAATAACAGCTTGTTGACAGACTGTAGTGGTCTGTTGGGGTTATACTGCTGGGCTTCCACCTATGCAGGCATTCAGAGTGCGGTATGCAGTTTATACAAGAATTCCAGACTTATTCAAGGATTAGTGGATATCAACCACTGGAAAAAAAAACTCTGTTCTTAAAATTGGATGAAAGCCTAGGTACTGTATTCCTAAGCTCTAACACAGTGCATAGACTAAAGAACAGTTAAGTTAAAGACTTATCTTTAGGTAATGCTGCAAATCCACCAGCATAACAGGAACAGAGCTAGCCAAGGGATTAGACACCCAGTTGTGAAAGGAGTGTTCTAGCAAAGGAAACCAAAAATAGGCTAGAAAAGGTATGGGTTAAATAAACTAAATGAAAATTAATTAAAATCAGCTGTCTGACAGGAATACTGGAAGTCTGGAGACTAATAACCCAAACTCTCTTGAGCAGAAAGACGAAAAAAGGTAGAAATTAATTTTACCAACCTAAAGCTCATCTTTGATAAGGGACCATAAAGAGCTTAAAGGATTGCCTTAGATGGATATAAGAAATAAAATTAATTAAATTGAAGAATAAAAGGGATGAATGTACAACTGAAAAATATTAAATGTCGACTTGGCACTGGTGTCAAAAAGAAATGCATCCAAGAAGTATAATATGGTTATGAACTTGACAGTCTAGAGGTATCAACAAAAGTGAGGAGCATCTATACTCCTCTAAGGATCTGCAAGAATGGTGTACAGGTTGTTCTGTATATAGGCTTTCAAGAACTCAGGGATGATATGCTGCTCAAACAAATGCAATAAAAATGTAACGGGATCAAACTGTGAATAGCAGGGTGACTTGGCCAAGTGCAAGGGAGTAGCTGACTTGATCAGGAAGGACAGGTAGATTTTTTCAGGTCTATATTAAATCATAAAATGCTTAAAAAGCGAATGCTGATTTATCAACCCCATGTAATTGAAAGCTTACAATCCTGAACACTTGGAACAGCAATTCTTTCTCCCAGGGAAAAAAATTGCGGTTCCACAAAAAAATACAAATAAAAACTTCAAAACATTACATAAAGTGGGAGGCTTCGCCCCCACACCCCCTACTTAGATATACCAACTCCAAGATCACACTACAGTGACAAAAATGGCAAAGTAACAGAGGTGGCCAAGTGATTTCTTTCCCAGGGAAAGAAATCGCTTGTATGCCGTTTCGCTATTTTGCTGTTTTGTACTTTCAAGTTCGATCAAAACGCATTTGAAGGATTGCGTCTTCGATTATATAATAGGAACCTGATTTTTTAACCATAAAACAATGAAATGTTTCAAAAACAAGAATCTTAATCAATACATTTTCCATGTTGTTCTCTTCACAGGAAAAGAAAAAATTAAAAGTATGGTATGGTAGAGAAAGAACATGAGAGGAAAGCTCTGCCAAGGTAAGGGCTCCCCTGTACTTCAGGTATCAAAGTGCTGCTGAAATCATAACTAAATGGAGATTAGAAATCCGTCTAAAATAAAGGCTGGTTGTAAGGAGACCATTAGTGTGTAGCTCATCTAGACATCAGTAAAATGGGCTGTGAGAGAATATTTTGTTGTGAAGGAAGGGGGTGACCTATGGCTAGCTGTAGACAGAAACTAAATTTGAGGTTAATTTAGAACATGGGGGAATGTGTTTCAGTACAATCATTGAACATTAACCTGGAAAGTATATGTCAAATCATAACATTCCACGAAATAACTGGTAAACGGAGCAAAGAATCCTAGATCATAAGGATTCCCATTATAAAAGCAAACTTTATTAGAAACCAATAAATAAATGACTATTTGAGTATATCATCCTTATTAAAAATAAGGGCCAATAAAATCTAGGAGTTTTTAAATAAATACAGTAAGTGTTAGGATTTGAAGCATGATTTATGTTATTTATTTATGAAATTATATCCAAGCAAAGTACATGTATTCATGAATATTAGTTAGTTAGTTTTTAAATTTATAGTATTTTTGTATAGAGGAATTGGTATTCATTGTATTTTTGGAATGTCGTGTGCAATATTGAATCTTGACAGTAGAGGGAGATGTTTCATTATGTTCAAACATGTTAGTGAGCACAAGCACTTTATTTTATAAAGGTTGAAACATTGTAATTAATTTAATTCATGTATTTATGTACTGTTTTTATACATATTTTTAATGTTATAGTTTTTAATGCATTTAGTACATTTTAAAGGTTATACATACGTATTTCATAGTTTATGTTTTAATTCAACATTAATATTCAATGAGGCTTGTCGGTCTATAGGTTTATTTTGAATGTGCTTGGGGGTTTTACATTGGTTGGAGGGTTATCAATTTAGTATAAATAGATTAATTAAATGGGAACATATTGTCTGATGAAGTCCAAGTGTTTGGATGAAAACGCTGGCTATTTACTCTGTGTAATTGCGTTTATGTGGATGGTTCGTGGAGCTGCTATTAAAAGATTTGAAGTGGACTCGTGGTTGCAGTTTCCTTTGGCCCGTAGCACTTGTTTGGTGTTGGTTGGTGCTTTCAAGTGCTTTCTGTTGTTTGTTTATTAGAAACCAAACAAATGAATAAGCGCTTTCTTCCAGCTTAACTGACCTTCATCAGATTCAAGTAAGCAGTGAGAAATTATGTGTGTGTCTTTCGGCTTTTCCTGGTTAGGGGTCGCCACAGCGGAAGTCCGGACCGCTAATGATTGGCAGTTGATTTTTACGTACCGGCTTGCCTGGCCTGACACGCAACCTTCAACGAAGGTACGCCCAGTCACGCATGTCTCCACGCAGAAGACGCTCTAGCTGAGAATCGAACCGGACAACGTCTTACTGTAAGGCGACAACGCTACCGCAGCACCACGTTCTTATATATAAAACCACAGGAAATTAATGAATCCAATCAAGGAATTGATGTAACTCTTCAAATAATTCAAACAAAATACACATTTCCTGTATACCATATATGCACATATGTATACAATATGTAAACAAACAAGTCAACTAATAAATAATACATTTTAAAATCACTTAATAGATACTATGTTCTTTGGTGGTTGTGGTGGTTGACTCATCAGCTCAATGAGTCTTGTTAGTTTGCCTTTCACTATCTGCAGCTCAGAATGCAAACTATTAAGTTCATTCCTTTGAAATGGTGAAAAAAGTGTAGGGATCTCGTCCAGAGAATCCATGCTACCAGAAAACCACAGCAAAAAATTGACTTGTAAAAAACCAAAGGATCCAATCACAACTCCACGAAATAACTGGTAAAGGGAGCAAAGAATCCTAGACCATAAAGACTCCCATTATAAAAGCGAACTTTATTAGAAACCAAACAAATGAATAAGCGCTTTCTTCCAGCTTAACTAAAAAATAGAATTTATGAACACATATATAATATTCAAAAGGAAAATACAAACTCTGTTTAGACATATATTGTCAAACAATTCTAACCACAATTTTCGTTTTGCAATACTTGAAAAAGTAGTTTTTAATCCCAGGGGTGGTGATTACAAACTCTTGTTGGAGGAGAAAGAAGTTATACGGCAAGTTAGGTTAAATCCTTCAAACCCCCCGGGAATAAATGATTACATTTCTCTGAAACCTATCTTAAAGTCCAGGGCTTGATTTGTTTTTATTGTTTTAATATTTTTATTTCAAGCATATGTTATACTTTTTATCAGATATTTTATGTACAGTTATAACATTTAATAAGTCATTTAAATAGTAGCATTTTTTTTCAGTTTTTTTTAATATTTAAAGAACATAGTATCTATTAAGTGATTTTAAAATGTATTATTTATTAGTTGACTTGTTTGTTTACATACTGTATACAGGAAATGTGTATTTATTCATTTGTTTGTTTTCTAATAAAGTTCGCTTTTATAATGGGAGTCTTTATGGTCTAGGATTCTTTGCTCTGTTTACCAGTATTTTGTGGAGTTGTGATTGGATCCTTTGTTTTTTTACAAATCATAACATTCAACAAAGATGCCAGAGAAACCACAGGAATTAGGTGACTTGTACTGGAAAATTCCATAAAATATGAACACTGCATATATACCAGATGGTGGTCTTTGTAAACCATGCTGCAGGAATAAGGTCCTAAGTTCAACTGTACATATGAAGTCTTCACGAGATACTCTTTTGCCACTGTGAGCCTCTACCATGAGCAAGTCCCCTTGAGGCAGATAAAGTGGCATCTTACTTTGTGAACTGCCAGTTAAGGCATACAGCTAAACTAGCAAGAACTCTAAAAGAATAATATGGGATACATGGAAAGTTATCCTCAATATAATTAAGTAGCTTGTAATTCACAGATGAGCTCCCAGGGATCCAGCACCATTGCATAGTGGGATGAGGCCTGGACTATGGCTGAGGCCACCTGGGTTTGACTAGCAGCTATCCAGGGAAGAGGATTATGTTGGTAGGCATGGCCTCTCTCATGATCTAGTGGAAGCAGGGCAATGAACAGGCTACTGGGTTGGCAGGTCCAAAGATGTTTGCCTAGGATCCAAGGAAAAACATGATTCCTTGTCATGTGTCATTGTCTAAGACATCTTCTATGACGTTAACATGTAAAAAAGGTAGAATTAGTACCAAAACGTACAAGCTAAAGCCCAATATGTGTAGCAGTGTTGCCTCTCTGGTCCATTTCGTTCCTGTACGAGTTACAACCCAGGTGGGGGAGGGGGTTGAATTCACAAGCAGGTAAGCCACAATAAAATCACTGCACTTATGGGTAAATGTAGAGAGCAGAGGAGAACTCAATAAGAATTCTGTGCTACCACATCAATCATCCCCAAACTGAGAAAACCAGTGAGTACATTTGGCAAAAAAAAAAAAAAATCCTGTGGAAGAAGCTTAAGGCAGTATCTGCTGATGCTAATCACCAGAGT
Organism: Protopterus annectens; assembly: GCF_019279795.1. Classification (NCBI taxonomy): domain Eukaryota; kingdom Metazoa; phylum Chordata; order Ceratodontiformes; family Protopteridae; genus Protopterus; species Protopterus annectens. The sequence goes on along the minus strand of NC_056748.1, from coordinate 1,025,953,654 downwards.
GGTTAACACCAGATGGTGGCTATGGCTAAGCATCCATATATGTTGATGTTGTCATACTTGGAGAGGGAAGGACATTTGAAGGCAAACCCCTATGGGAGTAACCCTTTTCTGCATAATTTACATCATGACCAAGAAAGGCACACTTTTTTACCAGTACCTGAAACATAGTAACCAAAGAATCCAGAACCCATGAGGAGCTCCAGCTAATTTAGAAAATTAATTAAAGAAAGAACTGAAACAGTGCGTGGTTTAAAAAAAAAAACTGATACCATTAGTCTCTGACTAAGTAATACACAGACGTGTGTTTTTCCAAATAAACTTTTTGGTTTATTAAACATTAGCCAAGTAGTATTGATTTTACATAACTAGTAAAATATGCAAACAACTTGAGTAAAACACATAGACAGTAGTAATCAAGAAGTAAGTAAATAGACAGATGAGCCCTTTTTGCCTTATGCTCATTTTAGATCAGAAGAACCCTTCGCTCACAAGGTGAAAATACTCATCTGGCCATTTTCATTCTCGACAATCATACTTCATACATACAACAGGTGCCACAGGGTGCCCTGACAATAATCTGCAAACTTAGTTAACTATAGGTCCTGCTTATCAATTTGGAGATCAGAGAAGTAAATGATGAAAAGGAGGTGTCTTAGCCCTGGGAAACTCACTGGTTAGCTTCATATTTGGAGATGAGGCACCTGCCATATGAATTGTGGTTTCTGTCTTTTAGCCCATTTGCTATCCATGTTAGTACCTAAGGATATTTAAAGCATTTAGCTTACTTACATGGAGAATGGTGTTAGTCACCTTGGCTACACCCAGACATACTGTGTGAAAAGCATGACCTCTTAAAGAATCTGAGTAATCTTGTCAAAAAAGTAAACTCGATTTAATAGACAGGATATCCTTTTGACAAAGCTCAACTGTTGAGAGTCTAGCCAAATGAGACTTGTGATACTGCAATGGATGAGATCAGCTATGACATGAACCGCAACTTTGCACATCAGGCTTGATAGACTGATGGGCCTATAAATACTGAGGCCAGATGCAGGGCAGCACTTGGAAGAGACAGCAGCACTGCAGTGCAAAAGAATCCTATTTAGGTTAAATAGCTGGAGGGGAGGTTCAGAAAGGCCATGTTTTCTGTGATTTATTAAACATCCAAGTATGTTATTAGGTTCCATGGAGGAAATATTTTTGGTCTTTTTGTAGCATCTTCAGAACACATTCCTCTGTGATAATGGGGGTTATAACGGATTCTGGGAATACATGAACCCCATATTTCTCAACTGCCCATATTTTTGCCTTATACTTTTGGTCTGTTCCCCATAATATCTGTGGTTTTCAATTATCAATGATTTGACAGAAGTAAATGGTATAATGGCAAACGATTTGAGTTTCAAACTTCATACCCTGCAGATGCATGCTGATGCAAAACCTGTTATTCTGTCAACCTTCTAAGTTTATAACAGCAGTATTTAAAATGTTGTTGGTCTTTGTCCCACATTATTTTTGGGTGTGTCCAAAATTCTTGTGCTAAGAGGTTGAGGTATGGTAAGGTCTGGATTGATACTTTGGGGGTGTCACTAATCTTGGGGCCCCAACAATGTAGTAAGAGGCCAGTCAAGACACGTTTAATTTGGTGGTGGGTTCTTGTAATTTGGAGGTGGAAAGTAATATTAACATGGGGTTGTCTGATGGATGACTGCGTAGGTATGAATGATATGGGGCTATAGTCATGCTAGAGTCAGGTAGATAATTAGTTACAAGGCTCTTTATGCAGATACCTGAACAACGTTCGCACAATGTCAGTGTTACTACATACCTGAAGTATGAGTACAAAGTAGTCCACAGGCTTGTTTCTCTGGTATAGGACATACTCTGAAGTCTTCCTCTCTTTTTCATCAAACTTAAGTTCCTGAATAACATTGTGGTGTTTCAGCAATCTCAGAAGGATCTTCTCAGACATATAGGATTGCTTAAAGGGTTCCACCTCTGAAGGAAAAGAAAAGAAAATGCATATGAAGAAAATGAAACAAAACAAGCTTCACTGGAAGTTAAATGAAGAACAAGATGTTATATGCAGCTGTTAGATGACAAGCCAAATTGATAGCTGCTGGTATACTCCACACTATACAGAAACACTCAAGATCAGAATTAGTGTGCACCAGTTTGTAGCCTTTACCTTCCATGCTACTTGCAAGCAAAATTATAGCACACACACAGACTTGCCTGGATCACAGTCAGCTCAGCACTGCCTCTAGGTGTGCTTGTCCTGTTTGTGGGCAAGTTTGCTCTTGTGCATCATGATATGGGCTGACATCCTGTTCAGGGCTAATATCTTTGCATTAAATGCCAGAACAGGTTCTGACTCCCCCGTAACTCCAAAATGAATTAAGCAAGTAAACAGAGACAGGAAAACATGTGTGGGTCTAAATCAGCAACATCCTGAACAGAACAGTCAACCAACTTCTTTATTTAAAATAAAAAATGAAATACAAACTTACACAAGAAATGGTAGCCTTAAATGCATGCACTCCATAAAATGATTGGATATCACCCCTTGCAAAGAAAATAAAACACACCTTAATTATAGTTATTATGCCTTTAAAATTTAGCTTAATTTTACAACTATGTTTAAAGTTAAAGCAGTAATTCAATTTTCAAAAAAAAAATCCAAAATGGCTTCCAGTTACATTCATTTATTTTCTTATCAAAAAGATAGATGCAAACCAATGAGTTAATTTCCTCTGGGTTCCCTTCCTACTACCAGGATAGACAGATTTCTGCTCTAACTCGACAAATATTCATTCAAGACCTTGTGTTCTCCCAATGTAGAAGGAATATTTTGCTTTTATCTACATGCAAGGCATTTTGTGCCACAAACATCAACCCTTTTGCGCTAACCCAGAACTGATTCTAGAGCCCATTCTCAACAAAAAAACAGAGGAGACAGTGCAATGCAGTTGGGCAAAATTTGGCCACAGACATTTTGAAAATCTTGCTTAAAAATCTGAAGCCTGGGGCATTCGAAAATAGTAAGCCAGTCAGCATGTGACCTGCAGTGTCAGCAACTGGAAGATAGTACTTCCAGAAATAAGTTTGGCTATATTATGCAATATAATGCACATACCAATAGGGTTAAACAACTTGGCCTATACTATGCACATCTGATGTAGTTAATGAAACTGTAGGTTCATCACCTAGTTTTGTGCTTAGGAAATGTAGGAATCTGAAACAGCTGTGTTATAAAGACTTATGCATGTACATTAAGAATGCTATAATTTAAACTAAAAAATACTGTGCCTTGCTATGATTGCCAGTTTTGTCACTATATAAATAACATTTTTAAACACCCAAAAGTTACCATGAAATATGATGCAAAGTGCTTGAAAGTACCACCAGGCAACAAGGAAATTAAAATCCACAGTTTATTCACAAACCACACGAAAAATATTAACGCTCTTCTATCACAGGTACTAAATGCGTTTTTGTCTCACAATGTGGGACTTAAAGTATTTAACTAGCATAAGCACAACATTTCAGTATCTGATGAAGTCCCACATTGTGAGACGAAAACGCATTTAGTACCTGTGATAGAAGAGCGTTAATATTTTTCATGTGGTTTGTGAATAAACTGTGGATTTTAATTTCCTTGTTGCCTGGTGGTACTTTCAAGCACTTTGCATCATATTTCATGGTAACTTTTGGTGTTTTTTCTACTGGATGCTATCGCTTATCGTTGAACATTTTTAAACACCCTAATATAAGTAAGACATTTTATTTTCATATGTTTGTCACTTGTAAAACCAAGAATGTGATTTACTTAGCCACCTATGAAAAACGGACTTGATTTTATGCTGGAAAAACCAACAGGATGTTAAAAGAAAGGATAGCCCAACACCTATCTGACATATGTAGGAAGGTGGAGAGTAATTCCTTAGCTAAACATACATAAGTTCAGATAAAATGCATAGTTTTACATTTAGGGGTTATAAAAGCCATTGAAAGAAGTATTAAAGGAGGGGATATTGTGTTGAATACTGAGAATGTTGAATATATATGGATTAATTACTTTCAAGCAGATGCCCCCTGGGCTTGTGAGAGTAAAGAACAAGGTAAAATTGATTTTAGTGGATTTTTGTCTGAAAATGTAAAATAAATGTTCTGCATTTCAGTGTGTAGAGTGCACGCAGTTAACTAACTTGCCAAAAACATATAGTTTGGCATTTATTGTTAATAAGAGTCAGAAGAAAAATATTGTATCTTTTATAAGCTATGCAGCTTGTGAGATTTATTATCTACAAGCAGGTAAAGACGAACTCTTGTATGCAGCTGTGTCTTGTCAATATGATATGCAAGATAGGCCAAGGATAAAAGGCGTTATTCTTCAGGAACAGAATGTTTGAAATATGGAAAACAAACTGTCAGCAAACCAGCTTCAAAGGAAACACTTATTATTCTGGCAAATTCTCTAAACTGCTGATGTAGGCAGAAAAGACACTATAAAGATTGGGACATTTTCTTGTGTATCAGAGACTTTGATTATTCTAAGCTGAAGTACATTTTGATGTATATACCTTTCATTGTTAAGCTACATGTAAACCTTGTGTGCAGTAAATGAATGTTGTAACAGCAGAACTGTCTGTGTCTTCACTGAGTAAAGGTACAGACTACCTGAACAGTGTAGTACCACTTTAACAGTGGCGAGACCAGTCTAGTACAAACAACCGTGGGCGGGGGGTGACCTAAAGAGGTGCCTCTCACAGTATAATATTCCAGCGCAGACCTTCTTAGAATCGATTCTTCTCTTCCTAAAACTTTGTCCATTGACTGGAGGACAAACACTGCAGCGCAGTACAGTAATTCTCCTTCAGACAGTTTGTGATATACAAGGTCCAAATTTTCCACTGTCAAAAATCTGTCTCATCAGCATCTAGTAAAAGCCAGCAGAGAATTCTCCCACAACTGATCTCTGTGTCAAGACTAGCCACCTTGTCCTGAACATTTGTGGTAAATATTTTCTTCTGTTTTTCTTTTTAACAATGACTTCAATTTGTGAAAATGCCAAGAAGTGCATTCAGTCTTTTATTTTTGATGTGTCTCAACCATATGCAGATGTGTGGCATTATTTAAATACATGGTATGATCAGCATGTTAGCACCTGTAAGTCTTTATTAGGGAAAACTGACAAAGCATTATGCAAATGGATTGCTACCATTGATTGGTATGTACGTAAAGAAAAAGTGCCACAGAATGTACAAAAATGTGTTATTTGCAATTATTTAAATGTTGCTTTTTGCATGCCTTGTCATAAATGTATTGTGCAAAACCTGGAATACAACCAGGGTAAAGTAATGCCTGAAGCACAGACAATGGCTCTTGTTTCTATATGTCCTGTTGCAAAAGATTTGTTAGAGAGTAATGCAGATGTCAAAGTTTGTACTTTGCAGTCTGATTTGCAGGCATTTAAAGATTGGATTGCTAAAGTTAGCAACCAACAGGATCTTGACCTCATGGGTCATTTTCAAACTTAATGTGATAAATGGAATGCGTCTGGTAAACTGCATGCTGATGCTGCTGAATGTACAAAATAATTTTCTCACTTTTTGAAAGCCTCACAGACTGAAATTAAGACCTTTACACAAACTGTTATTGAACAGGGCAGTAAAGCTGCTGGTATGATAGAAGGGTTAATGAGTAAAATTGTCCATTTGCAAGAAAAATATGACAGGCAACTGGCTGACACACAGCATGACATAATTGTTGCAAGGGAGGAAATAAACACATTACAAGCTCAATTGGAGAGACAGGAATCTGAGGTTCCTAGAGCAGTAGACTTAGCTAATCAAGATCTTTTAAAATTACAAGCCCTGTTAGAAAAATATCAATCTAAAGCACTATAAACTGCTGTTACCAGTCCTATCATAGCCTCAGCATGTTTTTTTGCTGAAGTTTATCATCAGTCTAGGATGTTAGAATCTCTCCCCAAGTGGGATGAACAGAAGATTATTTTTAATAACATGATTACATTTGAAACTTGGGTTCTTAAAACTGTAGGCACTGTATAGAATGATACACTTGAAGATTGTTTATGGAATTTTATTCCTCAGCGTTTCATGGCTTATATTCAGCAAAATCAGTATTCAATACAAACTAAACACCTATGAATGACAGCAGTATTGTTAGCATACACGAGGGGGCAATCTGTCACACAAACACTTTTAGATCAGTTTCAAATGACAGTCTGTGATTCTTCGGAAGAACAAGCCGAACCAGCTGGTATATATGCTAGTTAATGACAGTGATGAAAAAGATATGAAATATGTCAATTTCCAAGAAGCTGTTATACGCTCCTTTTTGGACCATTTGGAAGGTGTCCCAGGGGATATCAAACTTACTTATGAGGAATCTTCAAATACACTCAGAGTTAGTAGATACATTGCTGCAAGCACGTATTATGTGTAAAGATCATGCTATTCATAAGCAAAAGATTTACACTCTCTGTTCTGCACCTACTGTTAGTGAAGTAAGGGGAAGGGGGCGTGGGAGATGGATTAATCAGGGACAGCAAGTCCCACAGCAGGTAGCAGGACAATCACGTCGAGGGCAAGTTATGCAGGGGCAACAATAGGCATCATCAGCTCCCCCAGCCACTCAGTTACCTTCACAAGTTACTCAGTCTACAGAACATCCTCCAAAGAGACTGCCTATTTGTTATTCTTGTAAACAGGTAGGTCATACTAAAAATGATTGCAAATATTATCGCAGATGGCAAAGGGTGAGTTTCTTACCGTGAAAAATTTTGATAAGCCACGTGTACCACGACAGCAACAGATAATGCAGCCAGAAGAACAAACAAAGCAGTACACTTCACAACAATATGTGACAGACGGATATAGGGGACTACAGCAACAACCCCTATATAGCACAAATACTCAAGTCAGTGTTCCCAGTACAGCAAAGGGATGGTGTGACACCAAGTGTCAATGTACAAGGTAATATTGTTAGCACACAGGATAGAACTGTTCCTTCTGACTTTGTTCTTGATGGACCAGTAAATCCTAATTATCAGCAGCAAATAGCCTTGCATCATGAACTTAATCGATCTTCTTATGTTGACTGTGAAGAGGTCGAGGAAACACTGCAATTATGTCCTTTGCAGTCCAATACCACTGATGATTCGAGGTGGGAAGTAAGTAGATCAACTATAGGGGTGTGACTCCTCCCACCCAAGTCTCTTTCTTGACTAACTTCAAGAAAGGGAAAGATGGACGACCACTTATCAACATTTGGGTAGAGGGGAACCTGTGGAAAGATGTTCTTCTAGATACAGGGGTGACTGTCTCAGTGACAGGTAGGCATTTGCCTCCTGACTTGTCTAAATGTACATGTATTTCAGGCTTTAATGGCTCTGGATGTCTAGCCATAGGTAGTAAACCTGTACACGTACAATTCTCCCATCAAGGGGAACCAGTGAAAGGGGTATTTTTGATGCATAATTCTTGCACTTCCACAATCTTGGGAATGGGTATATTATCCAAAATGGGAATTGTCACAGATCTTCCTAATGGCATTATATGGCAAGGACAAGGTCCCATCTTGTGTATGATTGAGGCAATACATGTATCAAACAGTTCTTAAAAGGGCCGTACTGTCAGCCCTATTGAAAATGAAGTATGGTTAAAGGTAAAACAGTTCCCTACGTTGTGGTCTCAAGGGCCCATAGACTGCGGGAAGCTACAGGAAGCAGTTTCTGTAGGTAGTGACGAATATTTTATTCCACCGTTTCAAAAACAGTATCCGATCCCAAAGGAAGCAGAGACAGACGTACAAAATTGCATACAACGATGGCTTGATGTGGGAATAATTCAAAAGGGAAATAGCCCTACAAATTCACCCATATGGCCAGTTAAAAAGAAAGAAAGATGGCACTTACCGACTGATTATTGATCTACAAAAAGTAAACCAATTCACGACTCCCCGGGCTCAACTGATCCCAGGGGTCCCAGAGTTAACAGCAAGAAGAAAACCACGAAATTGGTGGTTTACGGTCATAGAATTAGCTAATTTTTTTTTTTTGCAGTACCACTGCAGAAAAAAGATTGGCAAAGGTTTGCCTTTACTTTTCAAAATGAACAGTATGTCATGATGCAGTTACTGCAGGGGTTTCTAAACAGTCCGGTTATATTTCACCAAATAGTTGGACGAATACTACAAGGTTTAGAATCTGTTGATTCTGTTCTGCATTACACTGATGACATACTAATACAGTCTGAAACAAAAGAACAGCATTTAGCTAAAGTGACACAGGTCCTTCAAACACTGCAGGAGGCAGGGTTTAAAGTTAAAAGTGAAAAGGTACAATTCATGTCATCTGAAGTAAAATTTCTAGGTACTATCTTATGTCCTTCCAGGCATACTCCTTGTTCACAGAGGTTGCAGGGAATTTTGCAAATGGATAAACAAGTTATCATTCCAGATTTGCACAAATTTCTGGGTATCATGAATTATAATAGCGAATTCATAGAGGATTATGCCAGCATGGCAGCTCCTCTGTATGACATGCTTTCTAGCCAGAAAGAATTACCCTTTCTGGAGTGGGGACCAAAAAAATAATACAGCTTTTTGTGATTTAAAGACAACATTGGCAATGGCAAAGGCTACACAATTAGTAGCTCCAAGTCTAACATGTCCTTTTGTGTTACAGGCAGCAGCTGGACCCAACACACTCTCTGTTGTGCTTTTACAGGAGTGGCCTTAGGGCTCTGATTCTAGAATGGAAAAGACTTTACACCCCATTACATTTTTCAGTAGGAAGATGACACATGTTGAGAGGGGATATCACCCATGTATTCAGCAACTATTGGCCATTTACTGGGGTTTAAAACAAACTGAATACCTAACAGCTTTTCTAAAGACATTATAGTACAGACACCACAATATGTCATGCAGGCTTTGGTAAATGAGACTCAGCTAAATAAACAGATTGAACAATAATCACATTAATAAAACAGAGTACATGGACGATTTAACAATAATAATGTCAATAATAAGAGAGATGAGACTTTCACTAGAAGCAATTCGTTATCATCAGCTTCCGTGCCTGCAATGGGGGCGGAGGCAGGAACAAACAATGTCATTGGCCATGACAATCCACGAGTTGGTACAGGCAACGTAATGACGTCAGCAGGCAGAGTAGTAGTGGAGGCGATGGTGCATTCGAATGGCGTGGATATAGCTAATACTTCGCAAGCACAGGAATTGAGTGAAACAGTTGATTCAAGTACAAGGGTCGTTAGAAGAAGGGTACCTGATATAACTCCTTCTGAATCTACTGTTACTTCCAATCAAGAAGTGTTCATCAAGGGGAATGGATTTCATTCTTTTCCTTTGCCGATCAGGCAGTTCGAACGAAAAGCATGGTCACCACAGAAGAAGGTAAGAAAAAGGAAGAGCACCGAGGAAATGTACAAATTACAAAAGAAAGCGCTACGACGCATGAACAGGGTTTAGTAGTCAACATTTCAAGGTACAGTTTAACGGAACACGAGGTCTCTGTTTTGAACAAGGGACTTAATTTTATACCTTCTGGTTTCACTGATGTGACTGACATAATAGACATTAAGATGTTCACTAGGAATATTAGTTTGAAATTGTTATTTGGTAATCACACATGTAATACTAATGCAGATGATATGAATGGTCTTAGAAAACCTTCGACTTCTACACCGCAATTACACCCTATGTTAGATGCCTTTGAGCGTGCATGTGAGAAAGATTTGATAGATTTATATAAAAGGAATGATATCAAACCGGATTTTTTTAATATGACTTTGAGTGAAAAAGAAGCTATAACAAGTTTACAAAGAAATAATGATGATATAATACGTCAAGCTGATAAGGGTGGGGCGATTGTGATAATGGACCATGATATGTATAGTAATAAGATTAATGACTTATCAGATGAACTAACATATCGACCTCTGAATGGCACCTCATTGAACAGGATTATTAAAGATGTACACAGTCATTTATATGATTTACTGCTAAGCAATGTGATAGATGTTGATATATATAAGTATTTTCTGGTAGAAAAAACGTTGATTCCCGTTTTTAGGGGGCTACCAAAGATCCACAAGGACTTACTCAACCCTCCACTGAGACCTATTGTCTCAGGGATTGGATGGCTCACTGAGCCTATGTCTATTTATTTGGATAAACAATTTAAACCAATCGTGGAGGGGATTAAATCAATAGTGAAGGATACACAACATTTTCTCAAAAATCTAGCTGAACATAATAGTATTCACTTCAATACCCAATCACATAGGGCTGGATTATGTAAGGTTAATGCTCATTGAGAAAGACATCCCGAGTAATCTAGTCATGAAATGGATGTTGATTTTGGACATAGTATTGAGTAACAATGTTTTGATGTATGAAGACACTTACTTTTTACAGCAGAAAGGGGTAGCGATGGGGACCCCTTGTGCTAACTCCTATGCTAACCTGGTTTTGGCATATCGGGAGAGCACTTATGTGTTAGGTAATACTCTATTCCATGATAGTATTAAGTATTATGGACGCTTTGTGGACGATGTGTTTATAGCTTGGAGTGGTACTAAGGATGAATTGAATGATTTTGTCACATATAAATGGCACTACGGATTTTTTGAGGTTTGAATGCACATACTCGTTTGACACCATAGAATTCTTAGATGTTAGACTAAATAAGGAATTTAATGGCATAGAGACAGTTATGCATAGAAAACCGTGTTGGAAAAACAGTTTATTACATCATAATAGCATGCATCCCCAACATGTGTACTCAAATATATTGAAGGGCCAGGTCTATAGAGCGTCCAGGCTAACAACACAGGAGGACACATCAGGAACAACAGAAGACACTAGTGAAGAATTTTCTAGATAGAGGATACAAGCAAAGAGAGATTAGTGACACACTTGCATTATGTAGTAAACATAGAATGGGAAAGGGTAAACCTCTCTTTCACAGACAGAAAATATTTCAGATAGAAAGGATTCTGAGACGCACAATAAAAATAGATTGATTATTCCCTTTACTAATAGAAATACACTAATTAAAGAAGTCATTAATAATAATTGGAGAATTTTAACAACAGATGAGAAAATAAGGGATTTGGTAGATGTTAGACCCAACATAACTTCTAGGAATATGAAGTAATTAAAAAGGCTATTATGTTATGAAAGAAACAGCGTGAATAGTAAGTTTTCTAAAAGGATAGGGACTCGTGCGTGTAGATCTTGTAATCAGTGTACATATATTAATAATGAAGATAGGTTCATTCATCCAGTAACTGGACGAGAGTATACTTTTAAGTTTTACGCAGATTGTAGATCCAGAGATTTAGTTTATTTAGCCCAATGCCAAATTTGCAAGTTTTTCTATGTGGGAAAAACAAACAGGACATTACGAGAACGCATTAGGGAACATATATATGCCATTAATAAAGAAAATACAAATAATGCCCTGGCACAACATGTCCTGGATAATGGCATGACACACAGTTTTAAATTTATGGTCTTGGAATTAACCAAGAACAGTAGCAGACTAGGTGATATTAAGAACCATACTGAAGAGATAGAATGTAGATGGATAATGAGGCTACAAGCACATAAAGCGTATGGTTTAAATGATAAGGTCTCACTCAAGCCTTTCTTAGCAGCGAGACCTTATAAACATTAAAGCTTGCTATTGGATAGAACTCATTTTTAATAGTAATTAGTAATATTTAAAGATGTTAGTGTTTATATGTATTTTATAAGTGTATATATATATATTTTTATGTGTATATGCATTTTTCACGAGGAATATGTAGATATACAACATGCATATATATTTATTTATATATATTTATATATTTTTATATTTATATATGTATATTTATTTCATATATGAATTTCTTATTAATAGTGTGATGTGATGAATGAATTGTATTTGCTTTCATTTTTATTTAATTAGCTGGCATATTTGTTTTATCTGTTGAAAGCAGTGTATATGCAACTTTAAATTAATTGCATAATTATGATGATTAATTAATAGGATATGAGTTGATTCATTGCTATATAAGGTGTGTAGTATGATGTGCTGCTATTGAAGTCTGATGAAACGTTTTTGAACGTGAAAGCGCTTACTTTTGGATCCAGCATTTGTTTTGAATATTAAACTCTTGAAGTGAAAACTGGAGTTTTTGTTAACATCAGCGTTGGTGAGCTCCTTTTGTGTTTTGTTGCTAAATAAACAGATTGATGACGTCAGTCAAGCAGTGTTTACAAAATGGTTGGCATTATTTAGTGTCAAGCAAGTTACAATGAAGGCAGGAGATAAGTATTACTTATCTAACTTCATGGGATATGAAGGAAAATGACATGAATGCATTAGGCACATTTGAAATCCAGAAAAGCCCATTCTGTCTCCTGATTTTCAGGAAAACAGGGCATCCGTCTTTGTTGATAGTGCTCGATTTTGGGACAATGGACAATATTGGACTGGATTTGCAGTAGTACCAGAAAGCCCTTCTATGGGACAGCCGACTCTGATTCAGTTACCGGGACACATGTCTGCTCAGCGAGCTGAACTGAAAGCAGTTCTTTGTGTTATAGCATTTTCCACCTGTCAATATTTTTTCAGACAGTGCATACATAGTTAATTCTCTGCGGCTGCATATGTCTACATGGGCAAGGAGAGAGTTTGTTGATAATATGGGCAAACCACACAAGCATGCTTCTGTGTTACAGACTGTTTGGAATTTGGTTCATAGTCAGTCCCTTGTGGGTTGCTACAGTATCTTAAAGGTAAAAGCTCATCAGAAAGCTACAAATGAAAATTTTCAGTTAAGTAACTATGCTGATCAGATGGCAAAAAAGGCAAAAGGCAGCAAAGGAAAAAATGTGATTATATTATACAGAACACCTTTCTAGTGTACCAGGTAAAACCACTGCAGTACATGCCATACAGACATTTTCAGTTCAGAATTTGCAACATGATTTGCTGCAGATCCAAACTAAGTTTGGAATGCATGAAGAGTTAGAAAAATGTACTCTTGTAGGAAAATGTCCAGGGCAATATTATGCAAAAAGTTTTAAAGATGGTTCTAGTCTTCTTTATATACTGTACCAACACGCACGACAGTTAGTGAAATTTAATCATCAGGCATTGGGACATCTGGGTATACACAAGTTATGGCCCATTGTAAAGAACAAGTACTGGCATCCACAGTTAAAGAAAATCTGCGATTTAGTGCATGCTAAATGCTTGATATGTTTGTAGGTTAATGCTCAATTGAAAAAGAACACAGTTACTAAGGGTAACTCCAGCAGATGGACCTTGGTATGCCATCCAAATTGACTTTGCAGGTCCGTTACCCCCAGCTAAAGGTGGGTACAGGTATCTTCTAGTGGTAGTTGATGTTTTTTCAAAATGGGTAGGAGCAATTCCTATAGAAACATTGACTGCTCAGGCTACAGCAGAAGCCTTATGGAAAAACATTTTTTGTCATTAGGGATGGCCACAAGTTATCGTATCTGATAATGGGCCACAATTTGTCAGTAAACTGATGAAAGCTTTGTGTGATTTGCTTGGTATCTAACAACAATTTCATGTTCTTTACCATCCCCAGTCTAATGGAATAGTTGAAAGAATGAACAGGACTCTTAAGGAATGCCTTAAGAAAACCTGCTTGGAAAAAAGGTGTAAATTGGGTAAAACATTTGCCTAAAATCCTGCTGGGTGTCAGAGGAACTCCTTCCCAGTAAAACAGGGATCTCACCTTTTAAAGTCATGACGGGCAAAAAAATGCCTGTACAATTGCCATTCGATCCTACTGTTAGTACAAACAGACCATTATAAAAGATTGCACAGCATCAACAATGGTTAAAAGATATTTCTAAATTGTGTCAAAGCCTATCAGAAATGCAAGCATTCAAATTACTGTCAAAGGATCCTGTTATGCCAGAAGAAAACCTTTCCTCTGGGACACAAGTATTAATCAAGACATTCCAGACGGATGGTACATAGGATAGTAATTGGCAAGGACCTTTTAAAATAATTGCTCAGTTAGAACCTCTAGAGTACAAAGTTAAAGGAAAGAAAAAAAACAAAATGATTCTTGTTCATAAAGATCAGTTGACTTCATGTTTTCTGGGGGGGGGGGGGGGTGTTGTAGATTCACGGCAAATGCCAAGTCTGAAACAATTAAAAACGCATCTATCTAAACAAATTTTCAGATTAATACCACTTATGTGGAAAGTTTATATTACTGTAAATAATAAAGATTCTGTTTGTTATTGTACTGACTGTACTCATTGGAGCCCTTGGAGTAGAGTGTTAAACAGGAAAAATGCAAGTTTGGAAAAAAAACAATGACAATAATACTCAAAAGCTAGGTTGGCGTGAATGCTCAAAGATAAATCTTTTTGTGGGCAAAGACAGCAGGACAACTTCACTTGTCCATCAAATACTAACTGTACGTTTGGACATACAATAGTTCCCAGTAATGTTACCTTTTGGTCTGTGGTTAAGTGTAATTATAACATTCAACCAAACAGTCCTAAGGTAGCCCTTGAATTTGATTCCAAAGTTTCTATTAAATGTTGTCAATTTCCTATATTTTATTTGGAAAAAGGAGAACGTTCAAAGAAATATCCACTATCAACACAACAGCTAGTCTTCACTTATGTGAAGAAATGTGGTAATCATACCATACAGGGAATTAGTATTCCTACCAATAATACAAAAGTACAACTAAATTTTACTATTGGAGTTTCTGTAATATGTACTAATACCACAGTCATTACAGGCAGCATACATTGGGCATATGTTCTATCAATATTAACAGGTAAACCTATCTCTGTTCATACAGACCATTTGGTTAAAATCCCTTCTACCTGTAAAAAGGTAGGCAGACAGTATCAAAAGTTTGTAATACATTTTAACATCACATTCCCGGACACAGGCAGGTGCCGATATAAAAGGGCATGGTATGATACTCTGCTAGGAAGCCTAGGTACAGGCATGGGAGTTATTAATATAGATGATGTTGAAATTCTGACTAATTGATTAAAAGTAGTGGGGGAAGATAGCTCTTAGATTGTGCATTTACAAGCATCTTGGAATCCAGAAATATGGAAGACACACCTGCACAATATAAATTATCAGCAGCAATTTTTAGACAATTATGATGCTATGCAGCTACAACAGTTGAAATTTGATGGCAACGACAATTTTTGTAAACTGAATGGAAAATGAAAATTTTTGACGACAACTATTTAACAAATGGATACCTGATACAGATTGGATTAAGCTATTTACTGAAGTAAAATACTGTCCTCCACAATATTGTACAGGAACGTTTATGCATTATAATGTTACACACTATTATGTGTCAGCTTACTGTGTTACCTATGATATTTCTCGTACCAGAAGGGTATGAGTATTGGTTGCCACAATTTCAAGGTAATTATATAGATATGAGGAAAAACACATAAAATCGAGTATTGCACACAGACTCAAAATGGACAAATTTGTGGACAGCATTCGCCTTTCTATGAACCATATTTACTGCAGCATTCTGTTAATGGACCATTATGCCTTCTTCTTTTCAAATGTTTATACAAGTGGCTCCTCAGTATATTTGTTTGGTTACAGATCAAGACTTAGGTCATAATTTAAAATTACCTTTTGTAGGATGTTTATCATATGTTGATTTCCTTAAATGTAATAATAAGAGCTGTGTGTTTACTGAACTCCCATAGAAGTGAATATTTCCAAGAACTGGAATTATGACTTAATACAGCTTCCCAATATATCTGTATCCTTGGATAATTTAAAAAACATAATGAACAATACTAAAATTCTCAGAGTATTTGGAAAAAAGAAATAAAAGTATTCTGTATTATGAGGCATTAAGCATCATTGCAAAAGATAAACTACTTTGGCTGAAAAGACCAAAAAAGACACTGCTCACAATTGGTGGGATATCTTTACTAGTTGGTCGAAATCAGGAAAAAAAAAAACTGTCAAGTTGGTTGATACATCCTGTATTAGTAGTGTTAGGCATTATAGTCATACTAACTATCTGGAATTGCTACCTAAGTTGTCATTTGCGAAAAACTTATAGAATTCAACAAATCATGATGGTTAACCTAGATAAACTGGAAAAGGTTTCAATATGTACAACTGGTTGAAAATGAACAGTCATTTTCCACTTTTTAAATGAAAACAGTGAATTGTGAGAGTAAAGAACAGGTTAAAATGGATTTCAGTGGATTTTTTCTGAAAATGTAAAATGTTTTGCATTTCAGTGTGTAGAGTGCACGCAGTTAACTAACTTGGCAAAAACATATAGCTTGGTATTCATTGTTAATAAGAATCCGAAGTAAAATATTTTATCTTTTATAAACTATGCAGCCTATGAAATTTATTATCTACAAGCAGGTCAAGACGAACTCTTGCATGCAGCTGTGTCTCATCAATATGATATGCAAGATAGGCCAAGGACGAAAGGAGTTTCTTCAGGAACAGAATGCTTGAAATATGGAAAACAAACTGCCAGCAGACCAACTTCAAAGGAAAGACTTATTATTCTGGCAAATTCTCTAAACTGCTGATGCAGACAGAAAAGACACTATAAAGATTGGGACTTTTTCTTTTGTATCAGAGACTTTGATTAGTCTAAGCTGAAGTACGTTTTGATGTATATACCTTTCACTGTTAAGCTAGACGTAAACCTCGTGTGCAGTAAATGAATGTCCTAACAGCAAAACTGTCTCAGTGTCTTCACTGAGTAAAGGTACAAACTACCTGAATAGTGTAGTACCACTTTACAGGGCTGAATGATACTGTAACTATATACAACCCACTCCATATTTTTTGTGGAACAGAGAGGGTTAAATGCAACTGTCAGATGATCAAAAACAATATTAGGGAGATAACAGAAGACCTGCTGACCAATAATATTCTGTACAAAAATGTATTAAAATACATTTAAAAGAGAAACAAAGCCCCTGTGCTCCACATATTAAAACCATGTAATAAATGCAGAGGGGAGAGACAGATGATAAATTATCCAAATACCAAATGAAAAGTTATAAAGCACTCTGTTTTAACAATTTAGTGAGTAATGATCAGAGAACCAATCATAATCTTCTGTGATCTTATTCAGGGTTGGATACATAGAGAAAATTACTGACGGCTGAAAGACTCTATGTTGTCTGCACACATCTATCAATATTACCTTCTCTTTCAGGACAATAGTGTGGTCCACAAAATACATTGGGTAGTAGTAGTGTTGGTAAAACATATTTTCAGATATATTTTTTCAGGAAAAATGTTTCATAGGATGGTGGTGCACCAAATGGTTCATCAGCCAAAGCTCGTAAGATGATCATATCAGAATCCATGTAGTTATGGGACATGCACTACTTCAGAAGTTTTGACTGAATTGGAAAAGGTATTAGAAAAAGCAGCTCAAAAAATAGTTTCATACTCTTAGGTGGCTTTAAATCTGAACTGATCAAGAGTCATTCGGGATCTCATCCTAAAAATCATTATCTATACTACCTAGTGCAGCTGATTAACCTGCAAGATTTAACATTGTCTCCATTGATAATGCTTCATTGGATGTTGTTATGTCTAATATTCCATGTAGGAATCTGTTCAAGGTTCATCCAAATTCCTTAAGTCACAACTGTTCTGTTTCCTCATTTTTGTCATTTAAGAGAGCTAAGAATCAACCATTACACGTTACAGGAAGATCACCACCCTCTGTAATCCGTTCCCCCACACAAAAAAGAAAAATCCAGCTATTACCAGACCACAGAGATTGAAAATCTCATCATGGGTTTTAGCCAGAGAGGCTACAGAGACCGGCACAGTTTTCTTTTGTAGAACTTTCTCCCTTCAGGCAAGCTTCTTGGAATACCTTACAAACTTCTCACAGTGCAACTGCTTCAAAACTAATTTAACTTGGTTATTTATAGTTAAACCTTTATGTACTGCCTTTCTGAACAGTATACTTTCCTCATATTTATTCCATAATTAACACTACCTAAGTGATTCTTTTTACTCACTCTCCCCATCAATGTAGTAAGGGATCCTTTACTCAGTTAAGTTCCACTTTAACTATGAACATACTGCAATGTGTTTGTTTGGCTTTTCTGATTTGTTAGCACACATTTCTAAACTGCATATAATTATTTTCTAATCATAAATGTCCATCTTGACTACTGGTTATTTATTTGCATATTTTGAAACAAATTGACATTTTGACTATTTACTGTATATATTTGTCAACAAGTCCAAGTCTCTCTCAGGAATAACTTCAGGGTAAACATTCAGGCCAAAGGACCACTGAAGTGCACTAACCCTGTAAAAGCAGAACTGTTAAAGTTGGTATGAATTGCCCGATTCTCAACTTTATCCTATCGTTGTCCAACAGGTAATTGACATTGACATTAGATAAGGTAGGAAATCGAAGAATGAAAAAAAAATGAATGGATGAGTTCACATAGCTAGTTAATTTCTATCCTGTTACTCTGTGAAATAGTTTTTTTTTTCCTTTTAAAACTACAGTCAATAGGGTTTGTGTGTACAGGGGTATGGTTAGTTGTGAACCACTGCAGAAAAATTTAAAGCCTTACTGTGTTCACTATAGTGATTGGGAAGGAAGTGTGCAAATGACAAACAGCATAAAACAGATTACTGTGGCCACTATTGGAACAGTGGCCAGGGTAGGATGTGGAAATGACAGGAGCATACAAATCTATTATGCTTAATATTACCAGGTGAGTGATTGGGAGGGTGTGCACAAATGACAGCAGCAAACTGAAATAAGTGGTAGAGGGGTACTTGACAGCTTCAGCTTACTGGAACAACATTCGGTTGGAGGTCCGCAAATAGCAGCAAACTGAAATACATTACTGCAACTTTGGGTCAACAATCACGGCTGTGTGTGTGTACATGTTAAAGAAAACTAAAATACATCATTATAGCTATTACCTGGAAAGCAGTATGGGGAGGCCTGTCAGCTGTTCAAGCTCTCTATAAACAATTGGCATTAATATGATATAAATTCACTTAGACACTTTCAGTGTTAGAGGAATTTATTTTATTTATTTATTGTTTTTATTGTATTTTATTTTACATTTGTTAACCAGGATAATCCAAATGGACTGGGTCCATTTTCAGTGGAGGCCTGGGGAGAAAAGCTCCACAAGAAACAATAAAAACAACACTATAATAATACAAGAGTATAAAAAATGAACACATTTTCAAGGTAGTAACAAACAACTGAAATGCTGAGCAGCAGCTTTGTTGAGAGAAAATGTCAAAAACTATAGAGAAGGTTAAGAGAGAATCGAGGAAATGCATCGTACAGAGGGATGAGATTACCTGTCTAGCAGGTTAGCTGTACCGAGGTCAAGACTTATGTTGTGTATTAGATTAATAGTCGGTGGAAGAGGAAAGAGAAATGGTGAGGTAAGTAATGAGGTGTTAGTCATGTTATGCATGGGCAGATCCAGGTTTTAGTGAGATGTGATTTGAGTAATTTTTTGAATTGTGTGATATTTGTGGTGGAGGTTATGGAGGGGGTGTTATTCCAGGTTTTAGCTACAGTATGAGAGTATAGAGATTTACCTGCAGTATTTGCTCTAGTTGTACAAAGGAGAGATTTAGTAGCTGGAACAGAGGGGATGACTAGTTGAGTAGTGGGTGAGAAGTTATTTTAGGGATGCTGTTTTTTCAGGGTAGTTCAGGATATTAAAGGCATTAAATTTTGGTTAGCTGTTGGTAGGTGAGTCATTGGGGAAATTCAAGCCATTGAAGGTTTCTTAGTTTGTGCTATGTGTACATCAAGTAGGAGATTTTTGTCTATTTCTACCGCGAGGAGTTTGGTATGGGTTGAAGGAGTGATTACAGCGCCATTTTTGGATGAGATACAGAAAGTTAGGGGAGCAGATCTGGATTTATTTGGGGTAAATGAGTAATTTAGTTTTGTTGGGGTTAAGAATGAGTTGGATGTCAGTGATCCAATTTTAACAGCAGAAAAGGATTCTTGGGCCAACTGTTGTCGAGTAGTCAGAGATGGGGCTGTGCAGATGAGTGTTGAGTCATCTGCGTACTGTACAAGTGTGGCTTGTTGGGTGGAGGTATGCAGGTTGTTTGTGAAGACAGAGAAAAGAAGTGGGCCCAGTATTGAGCCTTGAGGCACGTCAATGGAATTGGGAAGTAGCGGAGATAGTACCTCTTGCCATTGGACCGACTGCTGTCTGCCTTGTAGGTAACTGTTAAACCAGGATATAGTAGATGGGGCAAAGGATAGGGAGGTTTTGAGCATCTATTAGTTTTGGGTGTGAGACCCTGTCGAATGCTTTGGAGAGATCTAAAAAAAATAGCAGACACAAAGTTTCTATTGTTTCTACATGATTAACTTGATTTGTAAAAGAGAGAAGAGCAGTGGTTGTGCTGTGATGTGGACAGAAACCATGTTGGGTGGGGGAGAGAAGATTGCGTGTTCAAGTATTGCATGACTTGAGAATGAATACATTTCTCAAAGACATTTAGATAGGGGGGAGTATAGCTATTGGACGGTAGTTGAAATCATAGGAATGGTTGCCTTTATGTACAGATAGGATGTAGGATATTTTCCATATTTGAGGGACATAAGCTTCCTGAATGGACCGACTGGTAAGTATTGTGACTGGGTAAGATAGGGAGTCGGCTGCTATTTTTTAGAAAGTTAGCATGTAGTCCATCAGCAGCAAGAGTAGTAGGTTTCAAGTTCAGGAGGAGTTTTTTTAATTTTAAAAGTAGGAACATGTGAGATAGTGAAAAAGGGTATGTTATTTTTAGTTCTGGTATTGTTACATGGAGAGTTTTCTTTTTTAGGGGTTGATGAGGGGTTAGGCTTGGACAGTTGCGTGGACAGTGTCTGGATAGAGTTTATGAAGTGATGATTAAATTGGGAAGCAATGTCTTGATTATTCTTATTTGGGGTGGTGGGGGCAGGGGTGGTTGTTTTACCAAGTTTTAGAAGGGAATTGCTAGTATGCCAAAAATTTTGGAGGGGTTTTAGAATGTTTGTTTTGGAGACCTAGGAAGTAGTTTTGTTTATCTAGTTTGGTTTGTCTTTAGACCGATTCCTGAGCTGTCTATAGTTTTGTATGGCTTGGTTGGAACTGCCTTTTTTCCGTTTCTTCCAGGCCTTATCTCTAGACTTTAGTAAGGCTCTTGTGTCTGCTTAGCCACACAGCATAATTTGCTTTGGCTCTTATTTTCCTGGGGTGCAATTGGGTTAAGAACATTGATAAACATGCTGTTAAAATAGTTAACTGCTTGGTCTAGTCCTAGGGTTAGAGGTTTCCAGTTGCATTGTTTTAAGATGTCATTTAGGTCCTGTTGGTTTATAGTACGGTCATCCCTGATCTGTCTGTAGATTATAGGCTTTGGAGTAGTGGTAAGTCTCCTTACAAGGAAAATGGGGTGATGATCATTAAGTCCATCTGTAAGGCGTCCTGTCTGGTAGTATTCTTTGGGGCAGTTTACTAATGTCCAATCAATAATGGATTGTTTTGGGGATTTTTTTTTTTTATCTATTCTGGTGTTGTCTTGTATGAGTTGGTTAAATCAACAGAGATTAATTTGGCTGGTGGGGTTAATGGAGTTGCAGGCTAACCAGTCAGTATTTAGGTCACCTAGTACAATAGTTTCCTGTGGCAGGTTATAGCTTACCCACTGAAGGATTTATTCAATAGTAGAAGAGTTATTGCCTGGTGGAATATAGCTACAAAGAATGCTGATGTGTTTTTCCTTGTTTAGAGCTAGGACTGAGGCTATAGTTTCAGCATTTTGAATTTTGGGTATAGGGATATGAAGAGGTTGGAGGTTGAGTGTGTTTTGAAAAGAATGGCAACTCCGCCTCCCTTTCTACCAGATCTGTCTAGCTGAAGAATATTATATCCTGGAGGGAGGATTTCTTCATTTTGGCTATTGGGTTTCAACCAGGTCTCAGTAATGGGTTTCAACCAGGTCTCAGTAATGGTAAGTATGTTAGGGGAGTAGTGACTAATGAATGCATGCAGGTCATGGAGTTTATTAGAGATACTTCTGGTATTGATGTTTATGATACGTAAGTCAGATTTTCCTTTGTTAGGAAGTATGTTGTAGCATGGTCCTGGGTTTGGGTGTATGTCACCAGCAGTCAGAAGTATAGAACTGACAGTTATATGTTTAATTATGCATGAAAGGTTTTTGAGGGGTGTGTGTGTGAGTGTTGTTTTTCAAATGTGTGGATGGGGTAGGTGGATCTTGTTAGTGTGTGGTTTAATGTTTTCATTAAGTAATGTTGAAGAGATGGTGAAATTTGTGCGAGTTTTGCTAGTGTATGTTGTATGATAGGAAGTACTGTCTAGGGGTATGGCAGTATTTATTGATGTAGTATGAGATAGGGTAGTGAGGGTGAGTAAGATGTACATTATAAAATTAAATTAAGTAAGGTATTATACAGGCTTAGGTTGTAGAGATAGGTGGGGTGTGGCAGCAAACAGTGAGTATTAAGTATTAGGTAGGGATTTAATTTGGAGGAGTGGCAGCTATTTGCAGGTAGATAATTGGTGGAAGGAGTGGTCAGGTGACAGTGCGGTTAAATTTAGTTGTAGTGGGGGTGGGTGAGAATTGGGAGTAGGGTAGTGGAGCGGAATGAGCCGAGTAAAGCGAGGCGAATGGAGTGGATCTGTCCGAGCACAATATTGCAGAACCAATCTATATGTGCTGTTCATGGAAGAACAAACATAAAGATTGCAAGGGGTAAGTGTAACCAGTAAAAATTTAGAGTTGTAAAACTAATTTCCTTTTACTACTATGGCTGAAATAAAAGAATAGAGAGGCCTTTGATGTGTATGCTAGTGCTAGTATTTGCTCTTTATTTCACAATTTTACAACAGTGAGCTTTGGAGTTGTTAATATACAAGTATGGGGGTATCCCCTCACATGAGAAGTTGCAGGGGAGTTCCCTCCTCACAAAATACTCTGAGGTTCCAGGAAAGTGGCTTTAGAATTAAATAATAGATCTGGCATTAGCTGAAAGCTACTCTGGTGTTGTGATATGATTCCTGATAGTGCTGTGTGTGTGGGGGTGTTTTGGGGGGGGGGTACACAACTGGTGACATAACCTGAAATACAATACTGCATCCATTACCAGGACAGCAATCAGATGGAGTTGTAGCAGTATGAGCAGATCATCATGGGTTGTATGTAAATGACAGCATCACATCAAAATATATTATTGTGGGAATTATTTCTCACTTTCTTAGTGATCTCAGAGGTGACTGCCAAAAACAGGAACAGTATCTTAAAAGTTCATTACAAACAGGCTTTCTCAGCTTCAGGTGCAGTTTTTCTTTTGTGGCTACTTCTATCCTTTCTGCTAGGGTGCCAGCTTACACTGTCTTAATTTACTGTATGGCCCATGCATGTCAAACCCATTTTAAATTACTTTTTTTACTTTAGTTTTATACACTGGTGCACACAGTAATCTTTTTTGGGAGTAAAAAATAACTATATTAATCAGAATCACACATTCAACAAACATAGGGACTATTTGCATAATAAATGTATAGTCTCCCAAGTGATCTAGCAATATCACAATTTAAAATCTTACACTTTTGACACACAAAAAAAGAAAGGATACGTAACTGTTTTCTGCTCAATCATTCTGTGTAATGTGTATAATCTTTTCACATGCTAATATATTATACATGGCTATACCTTCACTCAAACAGTTTTTCCACTGTACGCTTTCCTCAATACACCCTAATTTAAAACCCCAGAGTGTGTGCGTGTGTGGAGGGTGGGCACCATCCTCCATGAAATTGTCAAATAGGTTGAATAACTAGGCCAATGATTGCTCTATTAGTGTTCACTCAAAATCTAATCACACTTTGTGTAGCACTGGTGCATTTCCTAGTTATCCTTCATATAGCCGTTACATTCTGCATACCAGACTGCAAAACCCAATTCAGCATTGACAAAATAGGTTTCTATTAAAAAGCTGCCAACATCATATCCATGACATTGAAGTTCATAAATACAAATAATTTCTTATCCAAGAAAACCTTCTGACACCTACCCAACATGTTTTCCATCCAAACCACAGTACTACTACTACAGCCCTTTTATTTTTCACTCATACTATAGCTGAAGCTTGCGTTAATATGGCATGAAAATCACAGAACCAACTGATATCGCCAACATCCTGGCTGATAGGTTCAATGCTAAATTTACCCCCCTGTCACCCCCTAAAGGGAACATATCTATACCGGAAGAATGCAGAGCACCTGCAATCACAACTGCACAGATAAAAACTGCACTCTCCAAAGCTAAGAACACAGCATCCATGGGACCGGACAACATCCCAGGCTGCGTTCTACATGAACATCAGAATGAACTGGCCCCCCCACCTAAGAACCATATTCAATCATAGCCTCACATCAGGCTTTGTACCCACTGAATGGTGCACAGCAACAGTTATACCACTCCACAAATGGGCAGCCACCACGGACTCCAGGAACTATCGCCCTATTAACAAACAAAATGAATGAAGCAGCAAAACTGGCTTGAAAATTTTTTGTTTACTGAATTCTGGTACCTCGGCCTTCGCCTTCACATGGAATAACATTGTTTTACATAAACCAGTATAAATACACACCTCACTTAATCGATCATCAATTAAACAATCAATCAATTCCATACACTATATTTTAAAGAAATACATACAAAATACAATAAATAATGTTTTTATAATAATAATAATTATATTTCTAAATTCATACCATTAGGAAATAGAGTACCATAATTAATAATAAATTTAGATTCCATATTCAATAAATTGGTTTGAAAATTTTTATTATTTTCCCCTATTCCCCATGGTCTTGCCAAAATACTAAATACAAAACCAGTTTGTTCTCCATTATGAAATTGGTGAAAATGGCTTGCAACTGGACTATCAAGTCTATTGTTCCTAATATCTCCCAGATGTTCTAAAATTCTTAGTTTAACCCTACGCTTCGTTTGTCCTATGTACCATTTACGTTCTATACAACTGCAACCAATAATATATACCACCCCAAATGAATTACAATCAAAATGATCTAATGCATGGTATTTAACCCCATTTATTTCATGATCATCTAAATTAATAATTTTTTCACAAACCTTACATTTATTGCAAGCAAAAGAACCTGCATTTCTTGCTCTCTCCTTTTTGCCCTTGCTCCTAACCAACTCCTTAAGATTTTTACATCTTCTGTAAGAAAAAATAATATTTTTTGGAATTATGTTTTTCAAAAATTCATCACTAGTTATTAATGGCCACATATTCAACACAATTTTCTTCAGAATAGGAGAGAAGGGAGAAAATTTATCTACAAAAAACATTTTGTCCATCCCCATAGTATCCTTATTTCTGGAATGAAAAAATGCATTCCCAATTCTCCTATTATTCATGTTTGCAGTCCCCTGTTTCTTCAAATTTAACATTCCTTCCATTTTGATTCTATGTGAATAAACATTATTTCTTGAATAGCCTCTATCCATTAATTTCCTACAGATGATGTCAAACTCCCCTTGAATGTTAATAATTTCTGATGTATTCATAGCAATTCGTCTAAATTCACCTAAGGGCAATGACTCAAGTAAACAATTACTGTGCATACTGGATGCATGCAAAAAATTGTTTACAGCCGTTTTTTTGTGAAAAGGTTTATGTTCTATCATCCCCTTCAAACCTATATAAAAGTGCACATCCAAAAAATCCATGTTTTTGACATTTACCCGATAGGTAAAGTCCAATCCACATGGGTTAGATTTTAAACTGGTGATGAACTCATCAAAATCCCTGGGGTTACCTCTGCATAAAAACAAGAGGTCATCAATAAACCTTTTATAAATCAAAACATTATTCTGAAAATTTTTTTTTGTGTAAATAAATAAATTTTCAAAATGCCCCATGAACAAGATAGCATATGATGGTGCAAAGCTAGCACCCATGGCCGTTCCCTCTTTTTGTAAGAAATATTTTTTGTTAAATTCAAACACATTATGTGTAAGACAAAATTCCACCAATGAAATAATAAAGTGAGTTTTAGGTCCTTCTCCCATGAATGTGTGAATAGCTTCCAAACCCCAATGTGTAGAAATAGATGTATACAATGAGACTACATCAAAACTGGCCTAATAGTATAATTATTATTATTATAAAAACATTATTTATTGTATTTTGTATGTATTTCTTTAAAATATAGTGTATGGAATTGATTGATTGTTTAATTGATGATTGATTAAGTGAGGTGTGTATTTATACTGGTTTATGTAAAACAATGTTATTCCATGTGAAGGCGAGGTACCAGAATTCAGTAAAGAAAAAATTTTCAAGCCAGTTTTGCTGCTTCATTCATTTTGTTTGTTGTTGGAACTTTGATTTGGATACTTCGTGATCCAGAAGTGTTTTTTCTTTGACTATCGCCCTATTAGCCTGACAAGTCTGGTCTGCAAGGCCATGAAACGCATCATCATGGACCTCATAAACAAAGACATTGGCAACCTCCAAACTCTGGACCCCACCTAGTTCAGGTATGTGAAAGGCAGATCATGCCTCCTGAACCTGACTGATGACTTTGAAACAGTCACCAAAGCCATAGACGAGTGTAAGGCAGTTGACACAGCCTATCCTGACCTTGCCAAGGCTTTAGACACCATCCCCCATTCTGGAATTGTAGATAAACTCACTAAACTGGGTATAAATCCATACGTCACAAGATGGGTCGCCAACTGGCTCACTGACAGAACCCACACTGTAAAAGTTGCAGACTCCAAATCTGACTTCAAACTAGTGAAAAGCGGTGTACCACAGGGTTCAGTCATGGGTCCTCTCCTGTTTGGTATCTACTTCTCCGAAGTACAGGCTAACACAGAGGCCTCTGGCTGACTAAGTTTGCAGATGACTGCAAATTAGGTGGCATAGTCAAGTCCCCAAATGACGTGGACATCTTACAGAAGGGCCTCATTGAGACAGATGCCTAGTGTCAGCCATGGCCTCAAGCTCAACACCAAAAAGTGCATTGTCATCGCCTTTGGAAAAACCTCTACCCATGAACTATCACATAGGCGGCAGTCCACTTAACGCCAAAGTTGTGATAAGAGCCCTTTGGACTCAGGTGGACAGTAGTCTCTCCTTTGATAATCACATTGCCACAGTAGTCAGGAAATCCTTCTACATGGCACACCTCATCACGAAAGGGTTCTGATCCAGGAAAAAAAGAGGTCATTGTTCCCCTCTACTTGGCTCTCATTAGACCCATTGAGTACAAAGCCCGTTTTGGAATGTACCTCACAAGACATCTGCAACAGCTGGAATGGCCACAGAAGTACCTCACAAAGAGGATTACAGGAATCAAACAGATGCCGTACGCTGACCGGCTCAGAAAACCCCAGCTTTACTCCATAGCATATTGCCTACTCCAAGGTGATCTCAGCCTAACATATAAAGCTATGTCAAACCCAGAGCTGTTGGACATGCTACATCTAAAGAAATCCCAATCACACTGAGATACATGCTCTAGGGACCTAAACTTTGTCACCACAATAAACAGAACATGCTGGAGGGATAGATTCCTGATCCAGAGACTTCCGTACTCTGGAATAAGCTACCTATCTATGTCAAGCAGAGTTCCTCATTAGAACTCTTCAAGAAAAATCTTGATGAGTGGATGGGAAATAGGAAATTCACCCCGGGGATCACTTCTGTGGCTCTGCTCGACAGGGGCACAGGAAAATAACTTTCTTGGGTGGCAAAAGCCAGGGAACCTTGTTGGCTAGGCTTATATAGGCCCATGGGCCGATAGCCCAGTACCTACCTATGGACCTATAACATACTTGTCTCTTGTCTATTCTTAGACCTGTCAAAAGCCTTCACCATGGTATCCCATTCTAAATTAATAACCAAATTAGCCAACCTTAATCTCTCATCTTCCACTCTTGAATGGTTCTCCAGTTATCTCTCTAACGGGCTGCAATCTGTCAGATGGCATTCCTCCTGCTCCCCCTTCCTGCAGGTGTTCCCCAGGGCTCCATCCTGGGGCCCCTTATATTCAACATTTTCACAAAGACCTCTACACCTCTTGCTATCAGTCCTCTCTCATTCAGTATGCTGAGGATTCTACACTCATTTCCTCTTTTGAAACTCTCTCTCAACTTCACACTCTTACCCAAAACTTTTTTCTCTCTGTAGAAAGATGGCTCACCAAAAATCAGCTTATTTTATATCCTGAAAAGAATAAACTTTTACTCTTTCTGCCAAAATCACTTTCATATCTCAAACCCACCTTTACCATCTAATCCTTAAAGAAAACCATCATTAATGTAGAATCCCATACAAAGTTACTTGGAATGATAATAGATCAATTAAAATTTGACCTCCAAGTCCAAAAATCCATTAAAAAAACAAACCAAAAACTGGGTCTCCTTTATAGGAACAAAAATTCCTAACTGTAGACTCTAGAATCTCCTTGGCTCAAGCTTATCTACTTCCAAGCCTTATCTATGTTGACCCAATCCTTAAAAACCTTCAATCTTCCTTAATCACTATGCTTGAACAGGCATACCATAAAATCGCAAAATTTCCTGCAAACCTACCACGTACCTCTCACCACTGCTGGCACTAAACAACCTACAGTGGCTTGAATTCCCCCATAAATGTCAACTTTCCCAACTCCTCATAACTCACTTCCTATTCAACAAATCCTCAGCCTGCCCCTCCCTATCCAACCGTGTGTCATACTATACCCCAACACACCCCCTCTCCAGTAGCACAGGCCAACTTCTTCTACAAATATACAAACCCAATAAAACTGTTGATAAAGTATTATACAAATATTTACTATCTCATAATTGGAACAAACTCCCACTCAACATAAGATGCATTACACACACCAGTAGTTTAAAAAAAAAAAAAAAAAAAACTAAAAATCTTTCAAATCATGGATATGCCCTCATCATGAGCCAACATAAATAAACTCTTACCTCTTCCTTCTGCTCCTAATTTCTTCCTCTACTACTTTTACCTGCAAACACTTTAATGATGTTATGGCTTAAACAGCTTTACCCCCAATTTCTCTTGTAATATGAACATGTATAAAATTGCTTCTTATTTTTTTGGTTTATTGTATGTAACAATCATATTTCTATATTTTTTTTATTTCTCATATTTGTAAACTGTTATATCTTACCATTGCTCGCTTTTTGTCTATAATTGTATAAATATTTGGAGCTTTTCTTCCCAGGTCTACACTGAAAATGGGATTGAGCTCAGTTGGACCAGTACACTAGTTAATAAATCCAAACCATTTGCAGTACACCACACTGAAGTTCTGGTCAGTATATCCAATTCACCAGTCGTAAAACATGTCCCCAACAAATTCACCTCAGAGAATCATCGCACAAGATTGGTAGTACACTGGATCACTGTGACATCACTCCACATAGCATCTTTTTAAATGACGTCGCCGTTGTCTAGTACAAAAAACAATTATTTTTGGTGGGGTGAGGGATTAAGAAAGGGCCATCAAGTCAGGTTGCTTGCTAATGTTAATTAAAGGAGAGATAAAAATAACCCCTCTCTTTTGCTCCCACAGATTACTCAACATAACTAAATCAGCCACAAGTATCCTTGCTATTATACTTCCTTAAACTTAGCCATTCATTACATGCCTTCTAAACAGCCATTTTGGCAAAAGGTATCTACACACGTCCAGTAATGACAACATTGTATTCTTGTATGTGAAGTCCTTACTTGACACGCTGTAATTATATTTTAAATCAAACATTTATTCTTTTTATTTTCTGTTTTACATTTAGAGGAGGGCATATGTGCACATACTTAGGAGTCAAGCCAGTGTTTAGGACCTGCTGTAGCAGGCTGTTACTGCTTATAACATGTTAACATGTTTTCTTCTGTTGGGAAATTGCCTGCACTCCCACTATTCCTTTTAAACATACCAGGAGCTCGCTGCCGCAGTGAAGACGCACTAGCTCACTTTGTGCGTCTTTGTAGGACTAGTGTGACTAAAGGAACTAGTGTAAGAACATCTCTTGTTTTATTTGTTACTTTGTAGTGACAGTATCTCTGTTACTTTTTTGGTATTTTATTTTATCTCATTATATCTGAGTGACTCCTCCAGGTGCGTCAGCAGTTAACTCTTGAGTCAAATATTGCTTGTTCAAATTTGCATCGATAAT
Source organism: Protopterus annectens (assembly GCF_019279795.1). Lineage (NCBI taxonomy): Eukaryota > Metazoa > Chordata > Ceratodontiformes > Protopteridae > Protopterus > Protopterus annectens. The sequence goes on along the minus strand of NC_056748.1, from coordinate 1,025,923,320 downwards.
TCCAAAACCATGCTATGTACAAGTTTAAACAATTTCACCTTAAAGCTTAAATAATGGCAAAAGCATTGCATTAATATTTGACCTCTGTCTCGTGCAGGTAACGAGATATTAACTGTTGTTTTTATTATATTACTTTATATAGATATAATTTTCACTTTTTTTAATTTATTTTCTAAATATCTCAGCAACCGAGTAACACAGACAGAACCCCTTAGCCACTCATATGAAGTGGTTGCTGAGATATTTTAAGTTGTTTAGAAATTATTACAAACATAGTTACTGTGACTTATAAATTTTGGTTTAAGACCTAGAACGTAAGAATGCTACCACTACAAAAATATTTTTTTTATTATCCCTATGGTTCCAGAGATATGAACATTTGTTTGAAATGTGACGGCTTAATTTGATTCTGTCAAAAGGCTTAGGCTCTGCCCACTGGAAGTTACCGTGCAACCTTCCTGAGCTCCATTGGAGTAAATGAGATGAGCAGTGTGACAGGTTTTGTACAGCAGGTTAAGAATGTAACTGATAGTGGGGATGCTTGGACATGCAAGTGCAAACACCTCATAAAGGGGTATGAGATTATTAGGATGCAAAACAGTGCCCTTGAGATGGGAACACAAACTAAGGTGATTTAATGATGCAAAGGATGTTGGTGACTTACAGGAAGCAAATAAGGTGAGGACAGAGTAAAGAAACAAGACTGATAACAGTTGCTTTGAGAGAACATACTGTTTTAGCTAGCGAACAGAATAAAGCAATTAACAGATAATCCAAGGAAATGTAACAGGTGAAAGATGACCACAGATTCTTCCTTAATGATGATAGACATCTCAGAAGCATTGCTCAGCACCGTACAGAGCTAATATTAACTGTTATCACCTACTCAGACCCAGAGAACATTGCCAGTCTCCTTTGGCTCCAATTTCACTCCTCCCACCGTCGCCTCCAACACTCTCAGATCAAATAACCATATATTACCCCCCCCCCCATCTGCCACAAACAAATTCTAAAGGTACTAATAAAGGTCTGTAAAATGACATCTATAGGGCCAGATGTTTACCAGGCAGCCTGCTGGCTAGTCTGAAACATGATTTGTCAGTCCTACTACAGATGCTAATCAATATTACCTTTAAAACTGGCATTGTGCTGGATGACTACAGAACAGTAAGTCATTCCCCTGCACAAAAGTGGGTCTACAGCAGACCCAAGTAATCACAGACTCATAAGCCTGACCAACCTCATCTATAAGGCTATGCAACATATCATCATAGAACTGATAAACAGATATAGCTGACTTACAAACTCAAATCAATACAGTTTGGATTAGTCAAGAGCGCATCCTGCCTACTTAAGCTAGATGAAGTCTTCAAAAAGTCACTCAGGCAATGAATGAGGGCATATCCCTGCACACTGCCTTCTTGATCTTACAAAAGCATTCAACACCATCCCACACTCAGACTTCTTGGATAAACTCTCCCAGCTAAATGTTAACCCCTATGTAAATCAGTGGACAGCAAACTGGCTCACAAATGGAACACAGAAAGTAAAGGTGGGTGGCTCTAACTCTTCCAAAAGACCTGTTGCTATGGGAGTGCACAGCTTTAAGTCTCTGGGCTTACTTTTCTTTGGCATTTACTTCATGGAGGTTAAAGCTGATGTTATAGGATTGTGGATGACCAATTTTGCAGGTGACTGCAAATCTGATGCCATTATAAACTCCCCCAGAGAACACCATAATCCTACAAGAGGGTTTGTCCCAAACAGTTGGTGCCAAAACCATGGACTGAAACTAAATGCCATGAAATGTATAACCATATCCTTTGACAAGCAAGGCTGCCTTTGTAACTACCATGTTGACAGCATCCTCCTGAAAACTGATCCTGTAGTTAGAGATCTGGGAACCTGTGTTGACATTGAATTGTCCTTTTATCACCACATATACAGTTTTGTAAGGAAGTCCTTTTTCATCGCACAGCATATATTGAAGACTATGAGGTCATGATTCAGGGACATTATTATTCGGCACTTGGCAATCTTACGGCCAATCGTGGAGTATAATGCCTCTTTTGGTATGTACCTGTCAAAACATTTATCACAGCTGGGACAACCACAATGCTTCCTCAATAAAAAAAAAAATCAAAGGCCAAAATCATAAAACCTATGCAAACCATCTCAAAGCCTTCTCTCTCTCTCCTTTGTATAATGTAGGCTACTGAGAAGTAATTTCTGCCTCATGTATTCAGCCTCTTAAAACCCTGTTTTGTCCGATGTATTACACATTTGGAAGTTCAACAGTATCAGAAATACACACTCAATGGACCTCAGTCTCTCTTGCAAGATTAAAATTAGGGAAAACATGCAAGTACCCTACAAACAGTTTTGTGGTCCATCACCGGAGATTCATTGCAAAACTAAGTGCTGATAATTACCATGGCAATGCAGGGCTAAGTTTTAAGATCCTCACAGATCAACTGTTTGGTAAGTATATTTGAAGCCATAATAGGGATGGACAAACTGCTGGAGGAAAGGTCAAAGAAAAATGTGAGGTGACAGTGATTCTGAAGAAATAGATCATTTTGATAAGGAAGATAAAATGTGGGTTCTGGGGATTATGAAGTGGTCATCTCCAAAAGAAAACAGAGAAGAGCACATGGCGAAAAAAAATGTCTCAACAGACTTACTTGAATTATGTCTTGACCCTGAGAGAGTAGATTCTTGTGATAGGGATGGATGCATTGTGGTAGAAGAACAGTTACAGAAATATAAAAGCGGAGTAATTTTGAGGAAGGTCAAAATGTGAGTGGTTCTGATATTTCAGACGTGATCTGTCAAACTGAAGGTGAAGGAGAGCTATTGGTAGCAAAAAAATAAATTCTGACACTGATTAATTGAATTAGAGGCTGTCAATGTCTGTGATCAGGCTAAATGTGAATGGAGAAGATTCAAGTTCTAATTTAAAAAGTGATAATGTTAAGAAACAAGTCAACAAATTGGGAAAATGGACTCTTTCTGGAAGAAGTGAAACACTCCATAAACAAATATTAGTAATGAGTGACTGCATGTTAAAGGGTTAAAAATTTTTCCCAAGAATTGCTAAAACATACTGGTCTCTGCTCTTCCTGGGGCCAGAATTAGATATGCATTTTAGGGTCACAAGATTATTAAAAAGATAGCAAGATTTCATTTGTACTTATTTATGGTGGAAATACAGATATAGGTAGAACTCCTCCAGTTGTTAGCATTTAATGAGCTTAAAATGACTTCTGATCACTGTAACTCATTGGGGTGAATTTTCTTTTCTTGGATATGTTTCCAGCTTATAAATATGGGAAAACTCTAAAAGCCATAGCCAACTCAGTGAATGAAGCAATAAGAAGGATAATGCTTGACACTAACAGCTTTCAATTTTACCTTTGGGAATATAGATTGGCAAAGACATTTTTCATCTGATGGGGTATCCCTTAAGTCATCTAGCCAGTAAGACTTTGACCATCAACTAGGAAGGTTTAATGAACTGTTTTTCAGAAATGGATTTGATTGTATTCAACTGGACGTATGAGAGAATTTCAATATCTTTTATCTGCACTTTTTTCAAATAATACAGCATTTTAATTGATTTATTTGTGTTGCATTGAATATTAACTGAACTGGAAGTTTTGAGACTGTTTTTTCCGTTACTGCTTGCTAGATTTTAATGCCCATTAGAATTCCTGCATAGACAGTAATTGCAGTCGGGGGAGGTCTCATTCATTGATATTCTGTTACTGCCTATTTTAGTGGTACATTTTGGAAGATTTTCTGCTTAAAACCTGAGCTTTGGCCGGCTAAGATCTAGCTGTATTCAACTGGACGTATAAGAGAATTTAAGTACCTTTTATCTGCACTTTTTTCAAATAATACAGCATTTTAATTGATTTATTTGTGTTGCATTGAATATTAACTGAACTGGAAGTTTTGAGACTGTTTTTTCCGTTACTGCTTGCTAGATTTTAATGCCCGTTAGAATTCCTGCAGAGACAGTAATTGCAGTCGGGGAGGTCTCATTCATTGATATTCTGTTACTGCCTATTTTGGTGGTACATTTTGGAATATTTTCTGCTTAAAACCTGAGCTTTGGCCAGCTAAGATTTAGCTGTATTCAACTGGACGTATAAGAGAAATGAAGTACCTTTTATCTGCACTTTTTTCAAATAATACAGCATTTTAATTGATTTATTTGTGTTTCCTTGAATATTAACTGAACTGGAAGTTTTGAGACTGTTTTTTTTTCCCTTGGTGCTTGCTAGATTTTAATGCCTGTTAGAATTCCTGCATAGACAGTAATTGCAGTCGGGGGTAGTCTCATTCATTATTGTGCTGTTAATGCCTATTTAAGTGGTACATTTTGGAATATTTTCTGCTTAAAACCTGAGCTTTGTCCGGCTAGGATCTAGCTGTATTCAACTGGACGTATAGGAGAATTTAAGTACCCTTTATCTGCACTGTTTTAAAATAATACAGCATTTTAATTGATTTATTTGTGTTGCATTGAATATTAACTGAACTGGAAGTTTTGACTCTGTTTTTTCATTTAGTTCTCCACCCACCCTCCCTGGTTTTATTTTGGTGTTAATCTTGGTGGCTTTGAAACTGCCCACCTCGCTTGTAAATTTGTGTTTGGATACTCCTCCTGGGCCCATCTCATTTGCTCACTCAACTGAGTGCAGTGAGATCATATTCTGATTTCAGGCAGAGAGCATCTGGGAAAGGAAAAAAAATTAAGCTTGTTTCCTGCCTTTCCTGTAAGTGGTCTAGACTGTTTGTAGGCTTCTGAGCCCCCAAGCATTTCTGTGTTGGAAGGAAGCCTCCTAGCTTAATTTTGTTTTAGAACTAGCCAGTTTTCTAGTTTCAGCACTCAAATCTGTTTCTTTCAACTCAGCACTTGTTCAGAACTCATTGTAAACACTAAATAAGCTGCAAATTACTACAGCACTCAACTTTCCTCACTTGCCTATAGGAAAGCAATTTTTAGTACTTAATAAATAAGCATCTATCCAGGCATCTCTAAGGGTCAGCTCCCGGTGATTTCTCCTGTCTACCTGATGAATCTCGGCATCTTGAGGCAATGCAGCAATTGCCTCGTGTACATAGACAACCCCCTCCTCCTACCACCCAACACTACAACCTGTGAGAGATGCACTTATATAGCTAAACTGGAAGCAAAACTCTCTTCACCCAAGACTGAACTAGACAGTCAAGAGGAGAAGGCAAGCAGTTGCACCACACCACACTCATCACATAGTCCCTCAAAACCTACACCACCAAAACACACAAATAGAAACACAAAACACACATCTACATTCGCGGAGGCTCTGAATAAAATCCTGCCCAAGCATCAGGGACCTCCAAAGCAGAAATGCAAGCAAACTCCACCCCCCAACACAGCCTAAATAAAACATAGCCCACAAACTCAGTGTGCCACTCAACCACAGCCCATAAGGCATAACAACGTATCCAACACTCTAGTCATAGATGACTCTATAGTCAGGCATACTGATGTTCCACTCACCAGGCTAAACAAGGAGAAAGTTACTGTCTGCTTCCTGTCAGGTGCTAGGATTCGCCACATAACGCACGCACTCAGGTCACTCCACAACAAGTACAAATATGACAATGTCATTATCCATGTTGGTGTGAATGACCTGAGACGTATCTCCCTGGACTACATGAAAAGAGACATGGAGGAGCTCTCCGATCTTGTAGCCCAGGCAGGTATGACCCTAGCCCTGAGTAGCATACTACCATCACCTAGAATGATACCACAGTACAAGGACAAAATGGTTGACTTCAACAATTGGCTAAGCTTCTGGTGTCTTTCTAAGGGGATCCAGTATTTGCCTGGGACGACATAATCGACAGACCACGATGCTTTGCTAGAGCTGGCCTGCACCTGTTGCCTTTGGGATTCCGGATACTGGCTAAGGCTCTTGCCACCCCTATAGTGCCTTTTTTAGGCAAGGTTCAAATGACAAATTCACCACTGTAACAGGTACAAGCAAGCAAAATCTGAGGGTAATGCTACTCAATGCTAGAAGTCTAAACCTCAAAATGCACTCACTTGAGGCACTCCTTAAAATGGAGAATATCGACATCTGTGCAGTGACAGAGACCTGGTTCAAAGCTCCAGAGAGCACCCCTGCGTTACCAAGCTATAATTCATACCACATCTTTTGGCCACCTAACCCAGAACGAAGCACTAAAGGTGGAGGCGTGTCCATATTCATTAAGGATATCCAAACCTCCAGGCTAGTTGCACAGCATAATGCATCAGAGATTATCCAAGTGCAACTAACGCTGGCCAAGACCGCAGTCCAAATTGTAGTTTGCTACAGACCCCCCCCCACCATGCCACAGGATTCCCACTCCTCATTTCTTGATACACTGGAAAGTATTAGGATACAACCCAACACCCTAATAATGGGCGATTTCAACTACCCCACCATTAACCGGGAAAACTACTCATGTACCAACTCTTTTGCTCAACGTTTTCTGGAATTCATACATTCCAATGCCTTGGATCAACTCATTCACACCCCCACCAGGGGCAGCAATATCCTAGACCTGGTCATTACCAATATGGGCAACCGGTGTTCCACACCAGAGGTCAATTCCTCGTTGGTCAAATCCGACCACAAGCTAATCAACCTAGACATCTACATCCCGCTCCCACCCCCAATTAGGGAAACCACCGTAAAAAACTTCTCCAAAGCCAACTTCACACTTCTTAAGACAGAAGTGTCAAACTTCATGACAACCATGCAGATGGACAATAGAGGTATGACTGCTGAATCCTACACAAATGCACTTTATAAGCACTTACATGAGTGCATGGATCATGCTATCCCTAATAGAACCAAGATGCTATCCTCCAAAAAATGGAAGCCAATCTGGTGGTCCTCTGCCATAAACAAACTCTACAACAGAAGAAAGAAACTGTTGCAAAAAAGAGTAAAATCTCATGACTGGAGGAACTTCCTGGTCAACCTCAGTAAGAAGCTGCGATCCCTCATAAAATCCTCCAAAGCTATTTATGAAAACAAAATTGCCACTGACTCTAAAGACAACCACAAAGCATTCTATAGCTATGTCAAGAATCTCAATGGCAACACTCAGATCTGCTCTGAGTTACAGCACAATGGTACTAAATATACAGAACCAACTGATATTGCCAACATCCTGGCAAATAGGTTCAGTGTTAATTTTATCCCCCTCTCACCCCCTAGAGGTCCCATCTCTATACCAGAAAAATGCAAAGTTCCTGTAATCACAGCTGCACAGGTAAAAAAAAACACTCTCCAAAGCCAAGAACACAGCATCCATGGGACCTGACAACATCCCAGGCTGTGTTCTACACAAACTACAGAATGAACTGGCACCCTACCTAAGTACCATGTTCAATAATAGCCTCACCTCAGGCTTTGTGCCCACTGAATGGCGCACTGCGACGGTTATCCCACTCCACAAAGGGGGAGCCACGATTGACCCTGGGAACTACTGCCCCATTAGCCTGACAAGCCTGGTCTGCAAGGCCATGGAACATATCATCATGGAACTCATAAACAAAGACATTGGTAATCTCCAAACTCTGGATCCTACCCAGTTCGGGTTTGTAAAAGGCAGATCATGTCTCCTAAACCTGATAGACTTCTCTGAAGCAGTCACCAAAGCCATAGATGAGGGTAAGGTGGTTCACACAGCTTATCTAGATGTCGCCAAGGTTTTCGACACCATCCCCCACTCTGGAATTATAGATAAGCTTACTAAACTAGGCATAAATCCCTATGTCACAAAATGGGTTGCCAACTGGCTCATGGACAGAACCCACACTGTGAAAGTAGCAGACTCCAAATCCGACTTCAGACCAGTGACAAGTGGAGTACCACAGGGTTCAGTCCTGGGTCCTCTCCTGTTTGGTATCTGCTTCTCTGAAGTACAGGCTAACACAGAAGGTCTTTGGCTAACAAAGTTTGCAGATGACTGCAAACTAGGAGCCATAATCAAAACTCCTAACGATGTGGACATACTACAAAAGGGCCTCACTGAGACAGATGCCTTGTGTCAAAGCCATGGCCTGAAGCTCAATGACAAAAAGTGTATTGTCATCCCCTTTGGTAACAGCTCTGTACCCATGAACTACCACATAAGTGGTAGTCTACTTAATGCCAAAAGTGTGATAAACCTTGGGACACAGGTGGACAGTAGTCTCTCCTTTGATAATCACATCGCCACAGTGGTCAGGAAATCCTTCTACGTGGTTCACCTCATCACAAAAGGTTTCTCGTCCAGAAAAAAAGAGGTCATTGTTCCCCTCTACTCATCACTCATTAGACTCATTATAGAGTACAACGCCCTTTTGGTATGTATCTCACAAGACATCTGCAACAACTGGAAGGGCCACAGAAATACCTCACAAAGAGGATTACTGGCCTCAAACAGATGCTCTACGCAGACCATCTCAAACAACTCCACCTTTACTCCGTCGCATATCGCCTACTCAGAGGCGATCTCTGCCTAACATACAAAGCTATGTCAAACCTACAGCTGTTGGACATGCTCCACTTAAAGAAATCCGAATCCCTCTGAGCTACACGCTCTAGGGACCTAACCTTGTCACTACAATAAACAGAACATGCTGGAGGAATAGATTCCTGACTCAGAGACTTTCCATACTCTGGAACAGACTACCTATCTATGTCAAACAGAGCTCCTCATTAGCACTCTTCAAGAAAAATCTTGATGACTGGATGGGAAATAGGAAATTCACCCCAGGGATCACTTCTGTGGCTCTGCTCGACAGGGGCACAGGAAAATTATTTTCTTGGGTGGCGAAAGCCAGGGTACCTTTTTGGCTAGGCTTATATAGGCCCTAGGGCTAATAGCCTAGTACCTACCTATGATAGTGTGTTAACTGGTTAAAATCATAACACTGTAATAGTAGTGATATGGTTCTTGTAGTTTTGAATGCGAGAAGATTAAATCAGAAAACTGGCGTGCTTTATTTTTTTTTCTTTTAAGAAATGCGCCTATATCTATTACAGAAACATAGTATAAGGATGCTCTGTATTCCTTGAAAGTCATAATTTTAGAAGGGGAGATATGGGTCAGGATCTACTTGTAGTACAAGAAGAAATGAAAGTGAGTTAATGTGTGTTTCTCCAAGGTTCAGTCAGTAATATTCAAATTATAGGCACTTACAGATGACTGAAAGTCAAAAAATGAAACCAGGAACTAGACAGAGGAATTACAGAGGATTATAAAATCCAATGACTATTCTGGGTGGGGACTTGAACTAATGTTAACTGAGATACAATGTTAAAAATAGAGCAGAACATTTTGTGTTATCTGATATTCTTAGACACAGTCTCAACATATGCATAAGGCAACCAGGAGTAATAGTATTTTTCGTGTGGCACTGCCTACCTCAGAAGTTAGTCTGTGAAATGGAAAACAAGGGGCCATTAGACAGTTCTGGCAGCCTAACAATTAAATGTAAAATGAGAAAGTACCAGTCAAATAAATATTTAGATACTCGTAGGAAAAAGTATGACTGCTTATATTTCTATTATGAAGGAAATTACCAAATAGAATTGGAAAAAAGGAATGTATGAACTTGAATGAATTTCTTTTACATGAAAATTAATGGTTTAATTCAAAACTCTTTTCCAATAAAAAAGGTTTATAGAGGGAATATGACCTTACATCTACCCTGGATGACTGCTGTGATCAAAAGGAATATTAAGAAGAAGAAAAAAGATAGAAAAGAGATGAGAGAGGCTCCATCAGTATGCAATATAACATCCTGTATGGAATTTGTAAAAAAGAAAAAAAAATGAGGGCAAAAATGAAGTATGAGGGTAAACTTTAGTTTTGGAGCAAAAGATAAGACAACTTTTTTCTAGTTTTTTACAGCTATGCTTGGATGATGATTCATCCTAACTTAGGCTCTGGGAAGAAGATCACAGTATATCTGATCCAACAAAAATTATTAGAATATTTAGAGTCTTTTTTTTTCTTTTGTCTCATAATTAAAGTGACTGTGTTTGTGGTCAAGGCCATCAAGGAACACCGAATCCAGCAATGTGGTATTATAAACCAAATTCCCAACCCAGTTATACTATTCTTTCTTAAATAAGGTAAGATCACTTATCCTAGTCCTTAAAGCAATTTTACTGCATAAACTTTCACAGTAATGAAGTTTTGTCTTCATTCTCATTAATGGTGTAAGTTATTTTAAGTGGGTATGCCTCAAGGAAACATTTTATCTTGTGTAGTTTAATGTTAAAACTATCCTGGAAAAAAATTCATAAAACTCCTTGTAGGTCAACAATATTTGCCCCAGTTGTAGCAGTACTATAATGTAGTGTTGTCAAAAGCTAAAACTATTACATCAGTGGGTCCTGACTATATCCTTGAATGCATGTTAAATAGGATTAAGCACGATTTAGCCACACCCCTAAAAGCACTGTTCAATCTCAACCGCCACATAGGTTTTGTACCAAGTGAATAACGAACAGCTACAGTCATTGCCCTACAGAAGGAAAGACCTTACACAGACCCAGGCAATTACAGACCTATAAGACTGACAAGTCTCATATGCAAAGCCACGGAAAGACTGATCGTGGAATTAAACAGAGCACATGGAAACTCAAAACACTGGACCTAAGTTTGGATTTATCAAGGGAAGGTCATGCTTACTCAACTTGGTGGATTTTTTGAAAAGGTCATCAAAGCAATGGATTAAGGCAAAATGGTGCACACCACATACCTCAATCTACCCAAAGCTTTTGGCACAATTCCCCAATTGGGTATAGTAGAAAAGCTAAATAAACTGGGAATAAACCACTGTCACTCACTGGATTGCCAACTGGCTCACAGAAAAAACACAAATAATTAAAATAGGGGAAGTTACACCCACAAAGAGACCAGTCACTAGTGCAGCCCCAGGGTTCTGTGCTGGAAACCTTTCCTGTTTGGCCATTACTTTTCTGAAATAAAAGCCAGTATCAAAGGAGTCTGCCTAAGTTTGCAGATGACTGTAAGATAGGAGCAGTCACTGAATCCCCAAATGACTTGGCCATCCTGCAGGAAGGTTTGTCTCAAATAACTAGTCTCAAAATCATGGTCTGAAACTGAATACCAAAAAAATGCATTGTATCCTTTGGGAAATATCTTTCCCAGGGAACTACCACACTGACAGTACTCCAATAAGATTTGACCCAGTTCTTCGGGATTTGGGAACTTATGTGGACAGTAACCTAACTTTGACAAACATCTCTAATGTTGTAAGAAAGTCATTCTATATTCCAAAGCTTATAAACAAAGTGATTGTGTCTAGAGCTTGGGTAGTCATTCTCCCCCCTTTACTCATCCCTCATTAGGCCAGGCATTAAACATAATGTCTCCTTTGGCATATATCTGTCCAGACACCTGCAACAGCTAGAATACCCCCTAGAGACACCTTTCTAAAGGATACAAGGCCTAAAACAAGTTTTACATGGACCAACTCAAACTTCTGTCACTATACTCTGTATTCTGCATACTACTAGGACGTGATCTCTGACTGGCATACAAAGCATCCAATAACCCATTACTGATGGACTGACTGCACATCAGCAAGTGAAATGACATCAGAAATGCTCAGTCAAGGGATATAAACCTCTTTTGCAACAACAGAATTGTTTGGAGCGAAAGGTATATTCTGCAGAGGATACCAGCTGCTGTGGAACAAAGTACACCCCTGTCCATTTTCAAATGCAATTTAGATCTATGGATGGGAAACAGAATATTTACCCTAGGACTGCCCCCTGTACTTCTAATGGACAGTGGCTGCCCCTAAATGCTTTATGCCATGCATGGGTCACCTCAAATTATCTATGTTGTGATTACACATATTCTTACTAGTGGTAATATATAATTATTATCAACCGTGGGATGGGTAAAGCTAATCTCTAACCAAATGAGATAGATTATTTCAAGCACAAAAAGAGAAACTGACTAGGCTTAAAACTGTCCACATGGGAAGCTACCCCAGTATTTACCTATGAACCTATAATGAGTAAAGGTTTAATACTTTACATTTTTCTTTGCAGGACAAATGCTTGACACTACAGATGTTCTGTGTGTACAAACCTTCCAGAATTGAAAGTTTAACTCTTATTGTAAATGCAAACACTGTTATAGTCTAAAATTGGATGTATGTACTATAAAACAGTCAAGCAATTGCTGCCCCTAGTGCTAAAATTCTTTAACATTGCTCTGAGCTGCTGAATAGCTCTCCATTTAATGAAATGAATATGTTTGCTAAAGGAGAAATTAGCAATGATTAGAATTCCCAAGTCTTCATACCTCTTAACAACATTCAGAATAAATTAGGACAGCTATATATGGGTTGGGTAATATGAAGCTTATTATTTAAACCAGTATATTCAGCACAGAGGCTAATAGCAGATGGTTATTAACAGTTAAAACGTTACTGTCATTAGTGATAAAAAAAAAATCTTTAAGTCATCAGCATATATGCTAATCAAGCAGTGATTGATGCCCTTCACTAGCACTATTGCAGTATTCTTAACATCGGGGATATCCTACTGAGGATAGTCAAACGTCCAGCTAGCACAGCAAAGACTTTATACCTTCTAGGTGCCATACGTGATATGTATGTTGTATGTCCAAGGCATAAGGGTACATATGTGACTTATGAGTGCCCAATCCTCAGATATTCTTTGCTGTCAGTCCAAAAGTTACTTTGATTTCAGTCTGCAACACATTAACCAAGCTGGTTCAGCTACACAGCCTGCTAAATGTAAGTGCCCCATTAGGGTTTCTTCTTTCTTATTTTTTCTTCTTTTGCTTGCCTTTTACATGTCATACACGATAGGAAAATGTGACATAGGAGGTATATTCCCCATAAATATAAGACACAAGAAGTGCCTTTTTTGTTTGGGTGCTATGCATGACCATACCCCGTGTGATATCTGACAGGCTTTTGTCCCTAAGACTCTACACAGTAGTCTCTCATCGAGTTCTATTCACCTAGAGAACCAGCATTTAAAACTCTTGACTCTCCTGGTACCATGACCTCCGAATCTGCCTGCCTCAATGTGCAGCAGCCACTGAAGAAAAAAGCCAAGAAGGAGCATACTCAATCTAATGCTGTTCAACCTTCTCCAGATATCTCAGGCAGGTTGGATGAAGATAAAAAGACTGTCCAGCACCAATATCATCTCCTTCTGTCACAACCCAGTTGGAGGCCAACATGGAACTGCCTACCCACACATCTGTTGAGACTGTGCCCATGTCTGCTGTAGATATGGATGGTGAACCTTGGCTGATTATCTCGAAGGGGCCTATAGGGATTCCCCAAATAGCTGTTAGGAAAGAGGTGCCTGGCACCCTTATTGAATCTAGGAAGGGATCTGACTATCCCAAACTGACTAAAATTGATATTCCATTACAAAAATTAAATAAATATATATATATATATATATATATATATATATATATATATGTATGTATGTATAAATAACATGAAGACCAGGTATGTGGCACAAAAATGGCAGGACTTTACTCAAGGACTGTTCAATGCCATTATGGCTCTGCAGGCCCCTCAAGGATCGTTTCTACATGTGTTCCCTGGTCCTCTACTTCTTCAAAGCTTCCTAAGAAATCTGATTCTTCTGGTGATGAAGTGGATTTAAAACTATGGAGAGGAATCTTTACCCTACTCCTCTCAGATGCACGCTTCTCTTGCCCTGGGGTCTGAAGAGGACAATTCACTCTCTCCTGATTCCCATAAGGAAGAATTATCCTTTGGGGATACTGCGGTTCATATGATTAAACATTTTAAGTGGGATTGTTCCCAAGTGCCTGACATTCAGGAAACGTATTATGAACTATTACAAATAGATTCTCCTAGGCATGCTGCAGTCCCTCCAGTTTTGGATGTCCTTTTGGATACTTTCTCTTTGGATTTTCAAGCCTCTGATTCCTAACCTTCTACCCTTAAAAAACCTGACCAGTTCTATAAAGTCCCTGAGGCTCTGACGCTTTTGTATAAAAGCATCTTTCTCTGATCCTGCTGTAATAAGCTATTTAGTTTACCGTCCTCTTCAAAGCTATTACCTTCAGATAAGGACAGTTGTGCCATGGACAGGTAAAGGAAAAAGTATATCCTTCTACCACCTTAGCTTTCTGAGCCATTAACTACCTAACACATGTTGACCAGGTATGTTCTGGCTCTTCTGTCTAACTTGGGGGCATTCTGACTGCTATGCCTGATTCTCAGGCAAAACTGTCTTCTGTTTCCCTTTTGAGTACTCCTCTGGTGGCTCATCATTCCATTGAATGCAGCTAACATGCCGTACTAATGGGTCTAGATTATAATCTCGAAGGTTTAAAACTTCGAATCACTAAAGATCGAAGTTTAGTGATTGAAGTCTTAAACCATCAAAACCAAAAAAAAAAAAACGAAATAGTCTGTAGGCAGGGGGGCAAGCCCCCCTGCACCCCCCACAACCCCCTACTTAAATATACCAACTCCGAGAACGCACTACACTGAAGTACATGGAAATCTCCCCCTACCGAGATTTTCCATTTAAAAGTTCGATGTAGTGCGAGTTTGGTATTCTCATGTCCACAATATCGTATTCCATACTGTCAAACTTTGAGATTTTAATATAGACCCGTACTAATGCTACTACTAGGGCAGCTGAATCACGATCTTTGAGCTGATATTCATGGTTGTGTTTACAGGGTCTTCCTAAAGACATCAAGGCTAAAGTTCTTGATTCTCTCTTAGACAACTGAAATCTTAACACTGCAAATGCTGACCTTTGTGACCTTACAAGATAAAGGTAAACTTATGCAGGACCTGAAGCAAATCTTTTTCGCTCCTGTTCCTCAGTACCTGAGAAATTGTCTTAGCCTGCTTTTGTCTGCAGACACTCTAGACAGCCTTCTTGTGGCAAGCCTCCAAGACAGTGTTTCCTGACAAGCCTACTCAAGTTTTTGAGTGTCAAAAGCCTTCCTTTCTTGACCAAATTTGCTTCTATTTTTCATTCAGCCTCTTCAACATTTTGGCCAGATTTCTCTGTCCCTCAGGTTGACTCTGTTTTTCCTGGTTTGGCAAGAGATAAAAACATGCTCTTGTTTTTTTTTCCTTTATCTAAAATGGTTATCTCTTCCTCCATTCTCAGGCCTTCCTCGACCTCCTCCTTGCCTTATCCCTCATTTTCCTTTGGTTCTTCAGGATCTTTTGGCACAGGGAACCTTCCAACATATTCCCCTTTCTCAGCAGAGCACAGGTTTCTACTCCAGGATGTTTCTGGTTCCCAGGAAAAAAGGGGACTTGGAGGCCCATTCTGGAGCTTTCTTTTCTCAACAGTATTATAAAGGTCCCTTCTTTCAGAATGTTCTCTCTCCATTCTCTTTTTTTCTCTGTTGCTCCCTCAAGTTTTCCTGGAATCCCTAGATTTGAAGGATGTTTAGCTTCACATTCCTATTCATCTTCTCTTTCATGAAGTTTTTAGGTTTCTCAATTTCCTCCTCACATTATCAGTTCTCTGCTTTGCCTTTTGATATTTCTGCAGCCCTGAGTCTTTACCATATGTCTGGCCCCAGTGGTAGCCTTCTGCAGACATCAAGAGATTCAGATATTCTCATATTTGAGTGACATATTGATTCAGACCTCTTCTTATCAGCTTCTGCTTCAAGATCTTCCCTTCACTATGGATCATCTTTGCAATGTGGGGTTCAACCTAAATTTCAAAAACTCTGTGCTGATCCCCCTCTCAGGATCAAGTCTTTCTGGGATGCAGGATTCTAACTCAGCCAATGATGGCTTGTCTCCTACCTCCCAAGGTCTTCTCTGTCCATTTATATTCAATCTCTTCTCCCTCTTCCAGTCTTTCTTGCCAAGGAATTTCTATGAGGTCTGGGGTATATGGCATCCACTATTCCCATGGTCCCCTTTGCCAAGTTCCACATGAGAAAATTTCAAAGATATTTCAAGACTGTCTGGCTTCAGTAATGCCATCGTTTGGATTTTCCTGTCCCCCTCTTGCCTTCGCTCAAGCTCCACTTGTGGATTCATCAGATTTACCTGAATCCAGACATGTCTTTTCAGGTTCCTCTCCCTACTCAAAAGCTGCACATGGATGCTTCTGACCAAGTTTGGGGAGTCTGATCCAACACTCTCAAAGTCCAGGGTCTCTGGTTCACCAAACAGCTATCAGACCACATCGACATCGAAGAAATGAGAGCTCTGATTCTGGCTCTTTTTTTTTTTCACTCCCTACGAGTTACAGGTCCTCTAAGGATCTTCACTGTCAATACCACAGTAATGTGGTATATCAACAAAGATGTTGGGGCACACTGCCTTACCTCCTTTTCAGGTTGGCTCTTTAATGCAGTCCATCATCACTTGTTTCTTCCAGTAGTTTACATTTCCTCAGACCACAATCTTATGGCAGACACTTTGAGCAGGTCCAGGGCAGATCTTCATAAATGGATGCTCTACAAGGAGGTGTTCCCAGACACTGTACATCAGTGGTGTACTCCTCAACTTCCCACGTTCTGTTCCAGAATGCCAAGTCCTCTTGCTTGCAAAGTGAATGTTATGTCCTTCTCCTGGAAGGGGATGTTTCTGTATGCCTATCCCCTTCTTCCTCTGCAACCAAACGTCCTACATAAGATCATGTAGGACAGGTGCAAAAATCTTGCTGGTGACTCCCTTTTGGCCAAGACAGCACTGGTATCCCTTCTATTTTATCTGGCCAGAGACAATCACCACACATTACCTCAGAAGATGGATCTTCTCCCACAGGACAAGGGATCTCTCATTCACCCTCACTTGCCCATGCTTCAGTTGATTCTTTGGGTGATAGGGTTTTGATTCCTTTTAGACACCAATTTTCTGAAGACATGTTTTGGGTTTTGCAGGAGGCCGGAAAACCCGCTACTAGAAAATCCTATTTGGCTAATTGAAGAGATTTTTTATTTGGTCTCGCAAGCATGACCTGGACCCTTTTTTCTGTGGGTATTCCTTCAGTTCTTTCTTATCTGTGTAAGTTTTTCATTTCTAGTCTGGCATATTCATCTATTAAAACTCAGTTGTCAGCCATTTCCACTTGTCTACCTTCGAATCCACTCTGTTTCTTATTTTGAAGTAAATTTTTGAAAGGTGTTAATAATTAGGCCCCATTTAAAGCCTCTTCCTTCTAGTTGGGACCTTAATTTTTGTTCTTAAGAAATTTACTCAGACTCCCTTTCAGTCTGCATACTCATCTTCCCTGCTGCATTGTGAACGACAGTACTTTTGGTTGCTCTTACCTCTGCTAAGAAAGTATCTAAACTTTAGGCTCTTATGGCTATTCATCCTTTTTTAGTTTTTCACAGGGACAGGGTTTCTCTTTGTACCAATTCTCTTTTTATGCATAAGGTGGTTAATGGTGTCCTGTAAATTACACTATTCATCTTGCATCTTTATTCCCCTCTCCACAGAATGCTACTGAGAGGTTTCTTCACATCTTGGGTCGACGCAGACAGCTCAGGCATTACCTGGACAAGGCAAAAGACATCAGGAAATCTGAGCAACGTTTCATTTCTTTTCATCCCAGGACATTGGGTTTGCTTGTTCTAAGCAAATTGTTACCTCCTGGATTTCTACAGCCATTTATTTTTGCTATTTCTTTCACGGCAAACAGCTTTCTTCTTTTGTTCAAGCTCAGTCTGTCAGGGTGGTAGCCTCTTCTGGTGTTTGTTTGTTTTTTTTTTTTTTTCAAGGGTCTGGATACTACAACAATTTTGGAAGCTGCTACTTGGTCTATTGTCCACACTATTAAACATTACAAACTGGTTGACATTTCTAGGGCCAGGGTGGGTTGTTTTGACAGGGTCATACTTTGAGTTTTGGAGGACTCATCTGTGGCTTCCTCCTCCTACCATCCTCTCAAGTAGCTTTTGTACTCTCCCAAATGTTAAGAATACTGCAACAGTGATAAGGAAGGACATAGTACAGTTGTGTATGATCTTACTGTAACAGTGGATGTCCTATTTCTCACTGTTGCAGTATTCTGTTCCCCCACTTTCCCCATTATTCCTTGTTCTGGTTGAGGCATCTTACTTATTTTTTCTCTGTTCTTTCCTTCCTGGATATGCATGTTGTTTTCCTATTGGATTGCTCTGGTTCTGACGGGGCAATTCAGTTCTGAAGATTAGTCACCAGTATGCCAAATATGTACCTTATGCATTTGATGTAGGACATATGTCTGACATATGGCACCTGGAAGGTGTAAAGGCTTTTTATGCTGACTGTACTTTTGGCTATCCTTGGCAGGATATCCCAGATGTTAAGAATATTGAGAAGCAGGACATCTACTGTTATGGTTAAGATCTTACATGATTGTACATCCCAAGGGAAAGCTGATAAGACAGCATTAAACATAATGGGTCCCAACATAGATCTCTGTGAAGCACACATACTAACTGTAAGAGGAATCGCCTTTTTTTCCCCAAATTATAATGTGATCTATCAGCAAGCCAAGACATGATTAGTCTGCTAATGTAGAGATTAATGCTAACTTTAGTCAATACATTAAATATTGCCTGATAAGGGAGAAAGTCAAACACCTTCACCATGTCAAAGTACACTACACCTGAAAAGATTCTTACATCTAATGTCCAAGATGTAGAATTTAATGAGAATTGTCAGGGTAAATGTATTCTTTGAAAACCTGCGTTGAAATAAATCCAACATCTCAAGAGTACCATTACTGCACAATACTTTAGAAATGTCAAATGATGTCACATGGTAGAAAGATGAGGACAGAAATGACTCTGACAAATATATAACTGAGTTCTGAAATTATTGAAGAGTTAATAAGTTATGTACTAAGGCGCTACTAAAGATTCAGCTCTGGGTATCAACCAAATAAGTGAGATGTTGTTTACAGCATTAAAGTGTTTAGTTAATTGTTTACTGTTCCTGTTCTACAGAATCATGTTTACTGTTCCTGTTCTACAGAATCTTACAAGGTGAGACAGTTTCTTTTACAGTGGAAGTGTGCACATGAGGTTCCTATCCATAAGGTTTGTGTAATTATATAGTAAATAACTGTAGGCCACTCAAGTCTTACAGATTTAATTGCGAACTGTTTAGAAAGAATATAGATTTTCTTCATGATGATGGATAAGAATACTCTGCATTTTAATTTTTATCAGTGTAGTTTTTCTATAGGCAAGTTAATTGCAATACATTTGAACTACATATATTTAGAAGTGGCTAAGGCTTTGGATAGTAATGCTCTAGCATATGTTCTCTATTTAGGGTTAACCAAAGCTTTTAATGCACTGCCTCAGAGGTACATAATTAAAACTGTTGAATATTGTGGTTATGGACATTAAGCAATTAGGTGGATTAAAATTTGGTTAGGAGGTAGGGCAACAAAGATATGTATCACAGGGATATGTTATCGTGATTATACTATAAATAGGGGGGGTTCCTCATTTTTATTATTTTATTTTATTTTACATTTGTTGACCGGGAAATTCCGACTGGATACATGTCCATTTTCAGCGGAGGACCGGGGAGATAAGCTCCAAATACAATACAAGAAAATTTTGAATAAAAATAAATAAATTAAAGAGAATTCCATACTAGTAATATTCAAATTAAAAATTGTTAAAACCTCATGTATACATTTTTCCCCCTTAGGTATGGTTGTAGGCCATGATAGACAAGCGTAGGTAGATATTACTTATACTAATGAAAAGATACTTTTGGTAGGGTAAGTGGAGAGAAACACCAAAGGAGGAGGAATTCAGAAATTATAGACTTAAGAGAGATAAGCCAAGAGGTGCCAGTGTCAGTCAGGATTTGAGCAAGGACATAGCCATTGTGATTTTAGGAAGATTTTAAGCTGATGTTTGAAAAGTGAAGTGGAAATCATGGATGTACGTTTAGTTGGTAGATTATTCCACGCTTTACTGATTGAGTTAGTAAATAGAGAGCTTTTAGGGAAGAGACAAGTAGTAAGTTGGCAGATCGCAAGGTAGCAAGATTTTGATAGGGGATAATAAGGTTTCTGAGAATGGGAGTTTTTGAGGAATGATGCAGAATCTTGTGAATGATTATGAGTTGCTGAAAAAGAAACTGGCTTTGCAGTTCAAGCCATCCTAGAAGTTTTAGGTTTTTGCAGTGATGGTTACTATATAGGGTATCAGAGGCAAATCTGGCTATGTTGTTGTAAGCTGTGGCCAGCTTATTGATATTGCTGTTGGAGAGGTTTGTAAAGATTGGGAAGGCATAGGGGAGAGTAGATAGCAGGTGAGTTTGGGCAATAGTAGTCCTAGCTGAAGGAGTGAGAAAAGGTTTAATTCTGTATAGGGAACCAAGTTTTCTATTCATTGATTTGATAGTTAGGTTGATATGAGTGTCGAAATTAAGATTGTGATCAATTGCTACCCTCAAAAGTTTGGTGGTAGTGTCAGGAACTATTGTGGTGCCATTTTTAGATATGACTGTGAAGTTTATGGTGGAGGATTTATGTGTAGGGGTAAATAGAAGTAATTTAGTTTTTTTAGGGTTGAGGAGGAGACATCGTTGGTGGAACCAGTTTTCTACTAAGGTAAATATTTTTTGGATTCTGGCTTGAAGTTGGGACGGTGAGGAGGAGGAACAGATTAAAGTTGAGTCATCAGCATATTGTATACAGGTAGTCTGAGGAAGGGAGGTTTTCAGATCATTAATGAAGATGGTAAAGAGGAGCGGTCCCAAGATTGAACCTTGTGGGACTCCAAGAGTGATAGGGAGCAGAGATGACAGTTCATTGTCCCAGAGGACTGCTTGCTGTCTGTTTCCTAGGTAAGATTGAAACCATTTGATTGAGTGTGTATCTAATGCGAGAGAATTAAGTGTGTTTATCAATAGTTCATGATTCACCATGTCAAATGTCTTGGATAGGTCAATAAAAAGTGCAGAGGATAGGAGATTGTTACGATTTTTATTTATACAGTCAGTAAAGGAAAGGAGAGCTGTGGTGGTGCTATGATAAGGTCTAAAACCATGTTAGCAGTCACCTAGATAGTGATTTTGGAGGAGATGATCAAGAAGTTGGCGATAAATGCATCTCTCCATAATTTTTTGCTATAGGTGAGAGAAGGGCTATTGGGCGGAAATTGGAAAGTTCAGTTGACTTACCACCCTTGTGGAGGGGGATGATACAAGATGTTTGGGATAGAGCATTCTATTATGGTTCTGTTAATTAAGATGGAAATGGGGAAGGCAAGAACTCCAGCTGCCAATTTTAGATATTCAGTAGGGAGGAGATCAGCTGAAGGGGTGCAAGGTTTGAATTTCAGAAGCAATTTGTGTATGAAAGATGTAGGAATGGGTTGTAGTTGTAATAGGGTTAGTGAATTAGAAGATACAGGTGGGTTAGAGGTGGACACTGCTGGTAAAGAATTAGATAGAGATTGGACAGTTTCAGTGAAAAATTTGTTAAAAGTATCAGCAATTTGGATGGACGACTGTTGAGTCAGATGGGGTAGGAGTTTGAGTGGCCAGGATGAAGTAGTTTATTTATTCCAGACCAGAATTTTTGTGGGTTTTGATGTTGGGTTTGTTGTAGTTGCTGGAAATATTTTTTTTTTGTCAAGGAAAATGGCTTTTTTAGTGGCATTTCTAAGCTTTCTAAAGTGTAAGTGATCAGTAGGATCTTTTGTATGTCTCCATTTGTCCCAGATTTTGTTTTAAGTTGCATTTTTTGCCTGGTGTCTTTTGTGAGCCAGGGAGCTGGTTTGCTCTTGATTCTGATTGTACGAGAAGGGGCATGATGCTTGAGAATTTGTAGAAATTTATTGTTAAAATAGGAAACAGCTTCCTCAAGTGCTAAGTGTTTTAAGGGAGTCCAATTGCATGCTCTACGCTCAGCCTGAAAGTTAGGTAGGTTTAGAGTTTTTGTATTTTGAATGGTTCTGACATTTATTTGATTGGTTATTGAAGTTTTTAGTTTTGTTATAAAGGTAAGAGAATGGTCACTGATATCATCGAGAAGTATACCTGTTTTGTAAGATTACCACTGAAACAAGCGTTCGGAACAAAAATGTAAAATATTAGCAGCGAGACCAAAATGCTACCTCGCTACCACTTGCAACAATATTGTCAAGAGCAACCAGCAATTATTCACAGTTGCACCACGTATTAAATAAAACCAGATTTAATGACAAAAGTTAAGCGCTTTCACCCGCACATAGCGAGCTTCATCAGAACAATTAATACAGCAAAAGAGAAGACATTTAAATACCAATTATTGGCGCCAAAATGTCTTAAAGCTGTAGGCAGTAGTCATTTTCATTTGCTTATACAAAATACAATAAAAATAAATATATAACTAAAATACAGACATAACGCAATCCATTGTTATGTTTAACAAACTATATAAAACAGTTGTTTCGTAAATATTGTTTGTGTAAAATGTATACCTATATACTAAATGTATTAAATATATTACCTATCTAACACTAAAATGGGTTTGACAGTTATAGATTCATTTAATCCGGGAGGTGTCATGGCATCAGTTAATAGTTGCCACCAATACTCTCTATAAGCTAAAAAATTCTTAATATTACCACCTCTAGGATTTGTAGTTACATTTCCTATTATGGCAAATTTAAAGTAATGATCATCGCCCTGGTTCTTTATATGTTTATAAAGTGCATTTTTGATGTCCTTAGCTCTAATACAGTACAAATGTGAATAAATTATTTTTTTAAATTTTCTCTCAGTCTTTCCTATATAATAGGATGGGCATGTCATACACTTTGCAAGATAAACAAGCATATTAGTGTTACAATTGCCATACTTAAAAATAATTTGGGTTTTAATAATGTTCAAAATTAAATGTCTCTGTTCATATATGGCATAACATTGATGGCATGCCCCACATTTGACAGTATGTCCAGGTTCCTTTTTCAAACATTTATTGCCATGTTCAAGTAACTTTATTAAATTACTACCCATTTTAAAAGAGGGCTTGGACCCTAAAATATCAATAGTTTCTTGATCTGTCAAGAAAATATGCCAGTTCCGATTAAAAATACTTTTAATATAATTACTATGGGGGCCATATTCAATTATACACGCTCTATTATAACTGTTAATATCATTTTTAATTGTAGTAACAATTTTCTCTTCCATTTCAGAATACTGCTTTGTATTCAAGCCCAAAAGTGGTACATATTTCTTCCCCCATTCACTAATGACATATGTATTGATATCCAACATCATATTATGATCATAACCTCTTTCTTTAAAAAGGTTGTTAATATATCTTACCTCATCTATCATGTCAGTATATTTTGAGGTCATTCTAATAGCTCTAATACACTGTCCTTTATATATGTTATATTTAAGTTTTCTCGGATGATTGCTATTAAAATCCAAATATGAATTAGTAAACGTAGCTTTTCTATGAATATTGGATTTGAAACCATTACCTACACTTGTAATAAGAGTGTCCAAATAAGCTACTCCTATATTATTATAATCAGTAGTAAATTTTAAATAGTCACTACTACTATTAAGATATTCTACGAAATCTATGAAAGAATTTTGGTCCCCCTTCCATAAGATATAAATATCATCCAAAAATCATGAGTAATATTTTATGTTAACCATATGTTCACTTTTAAAGATTTTTTCCTCCTCCCAATCCCAAACATCTAGTAAAAGACTCATGGGAGTTTCTAAAGAATTTTCCGTTAAATTTAGACAGCAAAGGTTTACTATTTACTTCCATAGATGTGGTTGATCTGTTCACATGTATACCCCCAACCCAAGGAATTGAGGCTTTTACCAATAGCATTAGAAAATATACTAAATTGAGTTGGGACAGGATTAGTCTCATTACTGAACTAATGACTTTAGTACTTGAAAATAATTTCATTTACTATGAAGGAGAGATATTCAGGCAAACTAAAGGTGTAGCTATGGGGGCAGCATGTGCCCCCATCTACGCCAATTTAGTGATGTTAGATTGGGAGGAGGAAAAAAATTTGACACCCACAATGGTGGTACTTTTAAGTGTGGGAGGTGTGCCCAATGCCCTTATGTTATGGACATAGAAAAAATCAAGCTCAAAAATTTTGGATATATTTCCAGTTCAAAAAGGATGTACTGTTACACTAAAGGGGTTGTGTATTTGGCCTTGTGTAGATTCTGTGCAAGTTTCTATGTAGGTAAAGCTAAGAATGCCCTAAGGTTAAGGATTTATCAACATTTATATGATATCAGAAATAAAAATGAAAAGAATGCATTATATAAACATTTGGTTAGTGAACCTACCCATTCCTTCCTGTTCTTTATATTGGAACAGGTAGATCTGGGACCTCGTGGGGGGACCCTTGAATGAGTATTTGGAGTTTGTAGAACTCAAATGGCAAATTAGGCTTCATGCTTATCATGCTCCTGGGTTAAATGATAGAATTTCTTTATCTTCTCTATTGAAATTAAAATCTATGTTTTTTATTTAGTTATATACACTGTTTAGGGATGTTTTAAACTTTTTACATGTATTATTGTTTTATATTTGGCTTGTATTAAGTATTTGCAGCCTTGTTAATGGGGGAAATGATGTCAGTTATTTGTGATTGGGTAAGCAATGTATTTAAACAGGTGCTAATTGCAGTGTTTTGTATTCTGAGGAAGTCATCTACTAGACGAAAGCGCTTAATACTGCTGTGGTTGCTTGCACTGCTTTATCTTGGATGAACATTGTATTTTTTCTGGATTTGGAGTTTTCTGCTTATAAAGGATTTACCATCTACCAAGCTTCGCTTTTGTCTTGCAACAGCTGCCTTTTAGTTTTCATTGTTTGTAAGACTCTACTTGTTTTACTTGTTTGTTGTCATGGATGGAGGCGAGCAGATGCATGACACTGGCGATGCAGAACTGCAGACTCTACTTAGATCTGTATCCACTCTAACTGCAACAGTTTTAGATTTATCTAAAAAAGTGGACAAATTAATGTCTAACCCTCTTTATTTAGGGTCGAATGACATTATCAATTCACAGGGCTCTGAGACTAGTGATTTGCTTATTACACCAGCCCAAAGAACGGGCTTTCACAGCAACCAGGAAGTTGACTTAGTTCGTGGTAGCACCAATGGTTTTAGCTGTAACACACAGGCTCAGAACGTTTCTGTTGATAGGCAGGAAGTGACTTTTAATGTATCGGTTGAGCAATGGCTTAAAACCGAAACTGGTTTTAATCGAGTTTCTAACTCTAGTAATAATCATGTTAACCCAGGTACATTAGATCAACAAATTTCTAGTTTTAGAGGGCTACTTCTGAAATATAAAAAATTGCAACTGGAAAATGAATATTTAACTGAGTGTACTAAAAGAGAGCAGGTGCCTAAGGGGCTCCGTTTACGGAAATTTCCCACTGGACTGGAAAAGGACTCACACCTTCATAAAGAACTCCTACAATTTTTTAACAGGCAAGGGTGTGAATTGCTTCAAATTTTAATATCTGACAACAACCGTAAAATGTCATTGTTATTAAGGGAGATTAATACTTTAGATTTAAGCATTAAAAATTACTTGTTGTTTGAAATGAAACGTAATAACTTTAATGCTGTGTTTAATCATGTTGACACTGAACTAACTGAATTAAAGACTAGGAAGGAAAGGAAATTATTAAGTGATAAGGTGGACTATGAGAATGGTAGAGCATATCTAGATCCACCGAGGGGACAACAAAGTTTTTCTGTTAATAACATCTCTTGTACTGAGGATAATGAAATTGAAGAGCATGCACAAGGCAATAGTGGAAATGTTTCCCCTTTAGAGCAACCTCCTTTACGGAGGTCGGAGAGGTTACAGAACCAGAGACAGGCGAGGCAGGATTACTACAGGAATGACAACAACCCTGGGATGGGTTCCTGTAGGGGGAGATGGGGTTCATACAGGAGATAAACCCTGAAAACAATTTTGACAACGATAATAATAGTGGTCTGGTACTTAATGTTATTAGCAACAATAACTGTGATTTTAACATTTATAACTACAGCCAGGTCAGAGTTGACACCAGGTGGGCCGAGTTATTATCAAAGGGCTTTAATTTTGTTCCTATTAAGGAATGGACCCTTACTGACTCTATTTTACAACTTAAATTTACAAGAAAACTTAATTTGGCCTTACATTTTCTCGATAACAATACTATTACTGGCCATTTGGATACACGTAGGCCTAGTATTTTTTTACCCCCATCACACCCCCTAGTACAGCTGTTTGAGAATCTATGTGAAGCTGATATCAGGAACTTATTAGTGAACAAGTATAAAAAAACAGGTCAAGCTAACTTGAACTGTGATGAGAGAAAACTACTAAGTGAAATTTTAGAGCATCGTGACATAAGAATAATGAAACCTGATAAAGGTGGGGGCATGGTAATTATGAATGTGGTTGATTATAATAGCAAGATGATGGAACTTTTGTATAGTGATGTCTATCTTGAGGTCTCACGAAATGAGATTAATATAGCATATTGTAATATTGACCTGGAATTGGAACAGCTATTATTAAATGGGCAAATTACCTTAGAAACCTATAATTATATGCTTATAAGCCATCCAAAAATACCCACAATTTTTGGCATACCAAAAATTCACAAATCCTTAGAAAACCCACCATTAAGACCAATTGTGGACGCAAAAGCCTCAAAAACTTATAGTATTGCTAAGTTCATTGACAATATGACGAAAAACATTCTAGATTCATGTAGTCTTGTGACTAGGGACTCATGGGACTTTCTTACTAAAGTTTAACAGGACATGTTTTTTGATAGTAACATATTAGTTACTATTGATGTTTGTGATCTCTTTTCAGTTATTCCACATCAAATTGGCCTTGAATGGTTTTATGACTATTTATGTGCCAATTAAACACTTAATCATAACACCATTCTGACTTTACGAACATGTATGGAAATAATATTAGAGAATAATTTTGTGACCTTTGAAGGGCATCTTTTTAAGCAAAAACAGGGTGTTGCAATGGGTGCGTGCTGTGCTCCAGTGTTTGCCAACATTGTCTTAGCACAATGGGAGGACCTGTTTGTTACTAACTCGGAATTTAGGACTTCATGGGTATTGTATGGGCGATACCTAGATGATATAGTCCTGTTCTGGAAAGATACTGAGGACGACCTGAAGAGGTTCTTCACCTATATTAATGGAACTACAAGTTTTCTTAAGTTTACTATGAATAGCAATGTAGAACTGATTAATTACTTAGATGTTACCATCAAGAAAGACTTTGAACACAATTGTTTTGTTTCACAACTATATAGGAAACCTACCTATTCAAATTCACTATTGCATTATACAAGCGCACACCCATTGCACCAGAAAAAAGCCCTAGTTAAGGGCCAATATGTAAGACTGGCCAGAATGGTGTCTGATTTTGCGGATTTTCTTAGTGAATGTGAAATATTAAAAAACATGTTTTGTAAGAGGGGGTACCTTGAAACCTTTGTCATAGATATTTTTAATGAAGTTAAGACTAAAAGAATGAATGGTCATTTTCTTGCACTACTAGGGCAGGTGTCCACCAAAAGTCATAATGACTGTAAACCTTTACATTTTGGACGGGTGCTTACTCTTACCTACGCATCCAATTTTTATGACATTAAAAACATTATTTCCAAATATTGGAAAATATTTGATGTTGACCCTGAATTATCAGGGAAATTTGGTATTGAACCGCAAGTGGTTTACAAAAGAGACACTTCCCTTAAAGGACTGTTTGAAAAGCAAAAATTTGACACCCACAATGGTGGTACTTTTAAGTGTGGGAGGTGTGCCCAATGTCCTCATGTTATGGACAGAGAAAAAATCAAGCTCAAAAACTTTGGATATATTTCCAGTTCAAAAAGGATGTACTGTTACACTAAAGGGGTTGTGTACTTGGCCTTGTGTAGATTCTGTGCAAGTTTCTATGTAGGTAAAACTAAGAATGCCCTAAGGTTAAGGATTTATCAACATTTATATGATATCAGAAATAAAAATGAAAATAATGCATTATATAAACATTTGGTTAGTGAACCTACCCATTCCTTCCTGTTCTTTATATTGGAACAGGTAGATCTGGGACCTCGTGGGGGGACCCTTGAATGAGTATTTGGAGTTTGTAGAACTCAAATGGCAAATTAGGCTTCATGCTTATCATGCTCCTGGGTTAAATGATAGAATTTCTTTATCTTCTCTATTGAAATTAAAATCTATGTTTTTTATTTAGTTATATACACTGTTTAGGGATGTGTTAAACTTTTTACATGTATTATTGTTTTATATTTGGCTTGTATTAAGTATTTGCAGCCTTGTTAATGGGGGAAATGATGTCAGTTATTTGTGATTGGGTAAGCAATGTATTTAAACAGGTGCTAATTGCAGTGTTTTGTATTCTGAGGAAGTCATCTACTAGACGAAAGCGCTTAATACTGCTGTGGTTGCTTGCACTGCTTTATCTTGGATGAACATTGTCTGTATTTTTTCTGGATTTGGAGTTTTCTGCTTATAAAGGATTTACCATCTACCAAGCGTCGCTTTTGTCTTGCAACAGCTGCCTTTTATTTTTCATTGTTTGTAAGACTCTACTTGTTTTACATTTAGTATATAGGTATACATTTTACACAAACAATATTTACGAAACAACTGTTTTATATAGTTTGTTAAACATAACAACAATGGATTGCATTATGTCTGTATTTTAGTTATATATTTATTTTTATTGTATTTTGTATAAGCAAATGAAAATGACTACTGCCTACAGCTTTAAGACATTTTGGCGCCAATAATTGGTATTTAAATGTCTTCTCTTTTGCTGTATTAATTGTTCTGATGAAGCTCGCTATGTGCAGGTGAAAGCGCTTAACTTTTGTCATTAAATCTGGTTTTATTTAATACGTGGTGTTGCAACTGTGAATAATTGCTGGTTGCTGTTGACAATATTGTTGCAAGTGGTAGCGAGGTAGCATTTTGGTCTCGCTGCTAATATTTTACATGTTTTGTAAGATTGGGGGTTACTGTTAACTAGTATCCAATCTAAAGTGGTTTGTTTATTGCTGGGTTTGTGAGTTCTTGTTGTGTAGGAGATGGTTTGATGAAAGCCATGAAGGTTTATTAGGGTAGTAGGATTATCAGCAGTACAGCTATTCCAGTCAATATTGAGATCCCAAGGAGTATGGTCTCTTGGGGGAAATTAGAGGAGAGCCAACAGAGGATATTTTCAATGGTATTAATATTATTATCTGGGGGGGGGGGGTTGTAAGAGCAGATAATATAGATGGATTTATTGGAGTTGATTAAAAGCTTAGGCATTAAGATTTCAGCATTGCTAGTTGAAGAATGTATAGAATCGAGGGAAGAGAGTTGCAGCTCAGATTTATATAACATAGCAACCCACCTCCTTTTTTGTTTGGGCGGTCTAATCTAATTATATTGTAGCCTGGGGGGAGAATATCATTATCTTTAGTGGTTGGTTTGAGCCAGGTTTCAGTTAGACATATGATATTGAAAGAGTGTAGATCTAACAAGGCATGCAGGTGGCTGATCTTATTTTTTTAAACTTCTGATATTAAGGTGGGCTATAAGGAGTGAGTTTTTGCTGGGGGGGATGGGAGGTGGCAGGATAGGGGGATTGGGAATTAGGGTAACTAGTGTTTGGGCCTGGATTTGGATGAATATCACCATGTAGAAGTAGGTACTGTTGTGGTATACAAGACCGTTTCAGTAGTTTACCTAGGATACAGATAATTTTTTTTATTATGGGAATACTTGAACTGAGTTGTTCTATGGATTGATTTTGGGTCCATTTCTGCTAATATTATTTCTGTTCAACTTTTGCTGTAATGGGGTGCAGTAGGGGTACTCAGTTAAGTCAGTTAAGTAAATTAGCTGATGACATTAAACATGCACCTTGCATTTTAATAGTAAAGGATCAGCTTAGGATAGGCAAGTTTAATATATTTAATATTTCCAAGTGTAAGATTACACTTTTTGGGAAAATTTATTCTGGGTATTCTTACAGGTTCATAGATCATTACTAGGCTAACTATGCTTGCGGGCCATTTTAAGCCAACCAATTACCCCATGAGAATTAAACCCTGCACCATGTGTCTGTGAGGTAAACACCTAAAATATTATGCCAACCTCCCAATTATTCTTTGGACTCCACTACTGTAAATCAGTATGAAAAATGTTTGGATTTGGGTGTGTATATAGATAACTGTTTCAAATCAACTTTCTAATATTATGAAGAGATGTGTCATTAAGAACTTTGATCAGTATGGTTTCTTTACGAAACTATAAGATTGTAGGTTCCGTTTATAAGTTAGCAGAAAAATCAATAATGGAATAATGGATTTTAATAGAAAAGAAAATTGTATAAGAAGTTATGGATATAAGGAGAAAGGAGAGGATAAAGTTGTGTTATATATGGTATAACAGAATTTTTAGGGTGGAACTGGATTTTTAAATGTTTTGAGAACGAGTCTTTGAGAATTACTTTGGATGTATTTATCTTGAAGCAATGTAGGTTAATAAGATATAACCAGTTATTGAATTTGAAGGTTATGAATTTAAGCTAGGTTGAGGATTCTTCTATACTAGGGTATGTAGGAGGTGGAATTTGCATATAAGAATGGCCAATAATTTGCTCTCATTTAAAAGATTGTTAAATGAATGGTGTGGTGTAAGACGTTTTTAGCCCATTAAGAAACATAGCTTGGCTGCAAGTGATCTCCTTTGAAATGTCATCTAGTCATTTCCTAAATACTGAAATGAATACACATAGTTAGTACCACCTCTCATGGGAGCATCAAGAACTCAAAACCTGTCTGTCAGCACAATAATGAATTAAAAATTACAAAGCAGCCCAAAATAAAACTCATCATTGCAAATCCAACACTCATTTAGACTGCAGTTTTGTTGGCTCCAACAACAAATACACATTTATTACAGTCACATGAGTTGGTGGTGCAACAGGCTAATAAATATATCTGCCATCTGTCCTCAAGCTTTCACTCAGCAGATTACACAATTTTACCACACAATGTAACTTTATCTCCTTAATGGGCCCTGTGATGTCCCTCCTTTGAGCCAGTAATCAAGGAGTCTCAATCCTCACCACTGACACTGGTGTGAGGGATGTTCATTTGGAACAAAAATAGATGCACATAGTATTTCTGGATGCAGCTCTCTGCACCAAGCACAACTTCTCTGAAAAGCACACAGGGAACATACTCCTGTCCTGGGGCTGAGTTTCTCTCTCTCTCTCTCTCTCTCTCTCTCTCTCTCTCTCCAGGCCCCAAATAAGACTCTCCACTGACACAGCTGTAGAGTTGAGTCCTCAGCCAAATGTTCCAAGCTAAGTCCTTCACCACCCTCTCTGTGAAACCAGTGCTCTGTGACCTTGTTCCAAGTAGCTGATACACACACACTTTGAGATTTGATTCACACACACACACATACACCTGGGAAAGGCTGGCACAGATTTACCAGCCATGCCCCCTCTGCCCAGACTACAAGGTAGATACTGCCACCAGAACACGCCAAAGCCAGCTACTTTAAGGCCCTTACAAGGGTACCCAATTATACTGAGTAAAATTATTACTAATAAAAATGGTAGTGTTTGGACAATGCAGCAAGGCATTCAGGAGCGGCCACAGTGTCACCAAATAAATACAAGTACTCTCAAAGTTTAAACATTCTTTAAAAGACCAGCCACGATGAAAAATTTAAATATATTTAATAATAAATAATAAAAGAACATGAAAATACTAAATATCTATTCACAATAAACACCAGAGTTTCAATCACATGAAATATTGCAAATAACACTGATGGAAAGATTCACATAGATACAGACAAACAATGCTTATCTAATCTCACTATAATTTCCAGACTAATCTAAAGAGTTACTGTCCTCTATTTCACTTACTAGAGCAAGGCAAAATGATGTAGGTGACTGGTCCTTCTTTGTCAGGATTCAAAAACAGACTGACCTGAGACTTGCCTCATCTAGTATTAAAGCATAATTTCAGTGCTGGCTTACAGAATGACATCACACACATATAGTCACCTGACTTCTGTTTCCCACACTACCCCCTTTACTAGAAATTGAACCAGAATCTACCACATGTATGTCATAAAACACAACCACAGAGCTTTGCTACGATATGTAATAGTATCTGGAAGCTATAAAACCATTTAAAAAACTTCCACCCTCCCAGGATAGCAGTTAGTTCACCCCTAAGGACAATGTAGTATGATTCCTCGTCCTGGTTTTCAGACATTTTGTCTCTAACTGCAATCAGAACTGTAATATACAATATGTATGGCCTAAACCAGGTAATTTAACTTCAGACTATTTTTCAAAGTTAGTTGTACTGAGATTAATTTCTCTTCCAGTATCCTCTGTTAAAATACATTCATTTCAACAGTTATAATACAGTCTGACATACAGGTGTATTTCTTTTCTGCCCAGCAGGACCCACTGTTGGTACATTTTTTAATACAAACAACTTTACAAATACATTTTCAACAACAAGCACCTGTACAAATCAGTTTGATATTCAAATGACATAATTCTTCTCTTGGACTGGGGCAGTTAGGTTCTGATTTGTGCCTGCTTGAACAAGACAACCTTGGCAACACTAGTTGAATTTGGCTAGGCTTGTAAGGTTCCTGGGGCCCTTTAGCCTAGTAACCTCCTTTGATCCTATAAAACTCCAGCTAACTATGCTGCCATATTTTACACATCCACTGCCCTATTTCTCCTAGCACAGTTGGCAATACCTCACATAATCACAGGTCCTTTAAATCAAACCATACTGTATATACTACAGTAAATTATTTAGAAAATATATCAAACAGTGAGTACCTGAAAATATGAAATTCATTTAATAGCATAACCACCATCTCCAGCTCAAAAATATCAGTTGCTCTCCATTCAAAAATGCTAAGAAATAAAACCACTACATGTCAGTATATCTTGTTGTGTTGTTTACTCCTAACGTGTTCCTGAATTACTGTTCATCAGTGGGTACAATAACTTAGTCCTCAATGTAACAACATGTTTGGAAGTACATATTTTTTGTTATATGCTGTTTTCCCCATTAAAAGTATATTTCAAATCATATTACTCATCATGAGAAAATGTTTATAACATATCAATTAATACCTGAATTCATGAAAAGCAATAATGTCATTAAATGCAACCTCTAAAACATCATGAAATACAAATTAGCCATTGGTTCCTCTCAAGATACCCTTGGAATATTATTAAATATGCATTCATGCTTAGTCATTATAATAAACATCCAGCACAGAATACAAATAAATACACAGATCATTACTGTTTATATATCAGTAACACTGTGATTCCGTCATCATAAAACAAAAAATGTCACAGGACATCCTCAAAACAGGGATTGCTGCATAGTAATATTGTCAAATCAATCATATAGAGCAATCCTGTGAGATCAAACAATCGTAAAATATTTATAAACAGTATAACCAACTGTATTCCCATCCTGAGATCAGTCATTGTCTAAAGTTAATTGTTTGCTCCTTTTAAAATGTCCTTGAATCTGAATTATTTAGCAGACATAACTCTATCTTGAATGGAGGGATGCATATGGAAGGTACATGTTGCTTATCTAAACAATCCTACCTTGGGTTGTCATTTACTGTGGAGTTAACTGGCAGAGATGTTTTATTTGCATTTATATTTTATTTTTATTGCTGTTTTTCACTGTTTGTAGGAAGAAAGGGATAGCTTGTAGGCAGGAAGATTAACTTTTATTTATATTTTGTTGTATTACCTTTAATTTTCACTGTTGATTGTTAGAAAGGGATAGGTTTTAGACAGACAAGCTCTAGCCATCTCAAGGGGCCTAGTCAGCTATAAATTCACACAGAATGAAGAGAGGAAAATCCAGAGCTTATCTAAACAATCCTATCTTGGTTTATGATTTACTATGGAGATAACTGATAAGAGAAGTTTTATTTGAATTTATATTTTATTTTTTATCACTGTTTTTCAATGTTTGTAGGAAGGAAGGGCTAGCTAGTAGACAAGAAGATTTACTTGGATTTATATTTTGTTGTTTTACCTTTAATTTTCATTGTTAGAAAGGTATAGGTATTAAACAGGCAACTTCTAGCCATCCCAAGGGGCCTAGTCAGCTATACAGTCACACAGACTGCAGAGACGACTGTCCTAGCTTGGTTTCTGGTTAACTGATCTTTACCGTTAAAAAAAAAAGTACAACTACGAGCGATAGTGAGCAGAAGCTACTGTGTGCATTCTCATGTGACATAAAGGAATTACAGCTTTTGTCTGACCTTCAGAACTTCTCTGGTCAGAGCAACTTTACTGTACTTATGTATTTAGTTGTATATTGCTTGTGTGATTTTTGCCATAGAGGTTGATTTAAGTTCTCTTGGAATTCTGTGGTTACTGATTTTATTATTCTTTTATTTTATAATCTTTTATTCATTTGAAGCCAAGTATGGATTCCTTAAATGAGCATGCAATTAATGATTTGCTAAAGCACATAAATCTTATACAGTGCAATAAATGCTACGCATATTTAAAGATAACACCTGATAACACTAGTGATATGTGTCCCTTATGTCAGAAGTTGGATGATTTGCTTACCATTATCAGAAGTAAATCTAGATTTACTGATGATTGCATTTGTGCTATTAGTATGGCTTGAAGAACTGTTACTTATATTAATGACTGGACCAATGAGAGGAATAACATTAGGCAAAAAGCAAACAGAACACATTTAGGAAATGACGTGTCTATTGTCTTTAAAGGTCATTCAACCCTTATAAAACAAGACAATGTCCCTGGCAACTTTGGAATTCTGGATGCAAGTATTCAGCAATCTAATGATTCTGAGTATTTAGAAAGAAACAAAAAAAGAAAGAGGAAGTTCACAGCCAATAACAACGAAAAAAAAAAAAAAAGAAACTGATTAATATCTGTAAAGTAACAGAATACATACTAAAAAGGACTCTGTTTTATGTAACACACAGATTAGAGGGAATAACATTTTTCTATCAGAAAAGGCATCACTTTTACAATAGAAAAGAACGAAAAGACAACTCAAAAATTGAACGTGGATGGATTGATGAACATTACCTTAAGAAAAAAAGAAGAGTGACTGATGTTGACTACATGTCTCAAGCTGTGGCTGTACAAAGCCAGCTGGATGAGAATGTAATATGGAATGAAAACAGTGGGATTAATAAGAGTAATGGTGATTAAGATCATTCTTTTGTAAAAATTGATAGAGCAGATATTACTGTATTAGAAGTTGAAGATTCTTCAGATCTGATCAGAAAAGATATTTTTGTAATTGGAGATTCAACTGTTAGAGGAACTGTTACTCATATCTGAACAGCGTTATGTCTGCCAGGAGAAAAATAGAAGATGAGACAAGCCTTGGAAAGCCTTAATGTAAGGAAGCATGTATCTGTTTTTATTCATGTTGGTACAAATGATCTAATCTAAAAGGACTCTCTGACTGTTAGTAGGAAACTCACAGCCCTCTTAGATAGTATATCTTGTACTGGTGTTAGGATGTATTTTTCACAAATTCACATACAGGAACGATAGTCAGGTCATTGTGAATGAAAAAAATTTGGGGGTAAATACCTACATGGAAAAAATTCCTATTTTAAAAAATGGAAATGTATACAGCATCCAAGCTTAGTTTTGGGCACATGTTTGGACAGGATGGCATGCATTGTCAAGATCAAGGAAGAGAATTTTTGCAGCAGATATTTTGCAGTATTTGAAAAACATTGGGAAAGATTTTTTCCAGGCTGAAAATTTTAACAATTCGCAGACAGCGACCCTTGATGCATCTCTGATAGTTGTTTATACTAGGTGCACTAATAAAGTTTTTTTATTGGAAAATGTGCTACATTCCCACAAGATTGATGTTATTGTTTGTGAAGCTTGGTTAAAGAACAATGAATGGAAACCAGTTCTGTCGGGGTATAAATGTTTTTACTGTAACAGACATTCTAACAAAACTTAGGTGGATGTGTTATGATGGGGATTAAAGATAGTTATGAGAGGTGTGATTAGTACAAGCTCACTGATAACACCAATATTATACACTGTGTAACTGTGACAATAAAGACAACTCTGGAACATATAATGATTATTCAAGTGTATAGACCACCAAAGTCAAGTGCAGATGACCTAGAGGAATTCATACATTTCTTGCATGAAACACAGGAGGGTAGAAGAATATTAGCTGGGGACTTAAATTTATCAAAGACAGACTGGAGAAATATTGATTCAACAACATTAGTAAGGAAATTCTTCACAACGTACATTCAGGAACAGCAATTGCTTTGGATTGTGGAAAACCTACCAGGCAACTGAACATACTAGACATTGTTTGTGTTCCTAAAGAAATTACTGCTATTTCAAGTCCGGTTTTACCACTGTTGATGTGCAGTGATCATGGGGTTATAAAGGTTAATTTGTTGCTAGATACTTTTGCCAAACAAAAATCTAAACCAATGCACGAAAGGTTAATTACAGATTATATGGAAGCAAAACGGTCACGGTGTAAACAAACTGGAGTGATGTGTTCAGTGGAAAAACTGCAGATAGAATGTAGAAAGTTTTGAAAAAGAAATTATGTGCAAAAAATGTTTAACATCCAGATCTATGCATACATTGTCAGGAGGATACATTTCCATACGAACAAGATACCTGATTAAGGTAAGAGCCAAAACATATAAAAAAAATGAAAGAGAGATTGGTTGAACTACAACCTTGAAAACTTAAATAAACAAGTTGGACAAACAACTTAAGCATAGTGTGAGACAAGATCAAGAAAAATTTGAAGAAAATTTATATAAAGATATTGAGCATAATAGGAAACCTTCTTATAGACACACTATGTGGAAGGAGTAAAGACATACAAATTGATAAACTGCATGCAGCTTCTATAATTTATTCTTAGACACAACAGATTATAGATACATTTACAAAATCTTTGCAAAACAGTTTGGCTCCACAAAGGGAGTGATAAATTGTCCTAGTGACATCCAGGTAACTTCAGATACTAGAATCAAATTAGATTATACTGAAAGAGAACCGTGCAAACTGGATCCAAACAAAGCACAGGGAGGAGATGGAATTAGTAACGATGACCTGAGAATACTTCAGCACGAACTTATGGTACCATTATATCTATTATTTACTAGGTCATATAAATATAGACAGACTCAAGACTGGAGACATGTGCTTATTAAGCCTGTCTTTAAGGGAAAGGTGAGTAGGACAAACCCAGAGTCTTACAGACCCCCAAGTCTACTTTCAGTTTGTAGAAAAATAATGGACAAGGTATATTAAAGTACAGGCCAACACTAAGGGACTCTGGCTAACAAAGTTCACAGATGACTGCAAACTGGGAGCCATTACTGAATCCCCAAATTATGTGTATACTCTACAAAAGGGCCTTACAGAAACAGATGCTTGGTGCCAGAGCCATGGGCACAAGCTCAATGCCAAGAAATGTATAGTTATCCCCTTTGGGAAAAAAGCATGCACCCGTGAATTACCACATAGGTGGCAGTACACTAAACACTGAAATGTGATAAGAGACTTAGGGACACAGATGGACAGTGGTCTCACCTTTGATAACCACACTGCCACAACAGTCAGGAAATCCTTCTATGTGGCACACCTCATCACTAAAAGCTTTTCATCGAGAAAAAGGAGGTCATTGTCCCACTGTACTCATCCCTCATTAGACCCATTATAGAATACAATGCCCCATTTGGTATGTACCTCTCAAGACACCTGCAACAACTGGAAAGGCCGCAGAAATACCTCACTAAAAAAATCACAGGCCTAAAGCAGATGCCATATGCTGACCACCTTAAAAAACTCCAGCTATATTCTGTCGCATATCGTCTACTCAGAGGCAATCTCTGCTTAACATACAAGGCCGTGTCAAACCCAGAGCTGTTGGACATGCTACACTTAAAGAAATCCCAATCCCTCAGAGTCAAACGCTTCAGGGATCTAAACCTTGTCATCACAATAAACAAAACATGCTGGAGGGATAGGTTCCTGACCCAGAGACTCCCCAGACTCTGGAATAGACTGCCCATACATGTCAAGCAGAGTGCCTCTTTGGCCCTCTTCAAAAGGAACCTTGATGATTGAATGGGAGAAAGGAAATTCACCCCGGGGATCACGTCAGTCGCCCTGCTAGACAGGGGTCCAGGAAGTAAATAGTGTGGGAAGAAATAGCCAGGGAATTGTTATGGCTAGGCTTGTATAGGCCCTAGGGCCAATAGCCTAGTACCAACCTATGAACCTATATAACATGGGAAGTGTCAGGTGCCCCTGGTTACGAGAGGAAGGTTGTTTAAGAATATCACTATTTCTTCAATACATTACATTGTCCCTTTCTCCATTAAAGAGAAACATACCTGTTGCCAGGAAGCGATGGGCAGCCAATAGAAGCTGTGGAGAGATTTTTACTCTCATCTCATTCTCCGAGAGCTTGAAGGCAGAAAAATCTTGCTGTCTGTGCTCACTGTGTGTAGTCCTCTTCTTTGTCCTGTTGTCAGCTGCACAGAATGATATGGTACAAGACGGCTTAGTGGACAGTGGTACAATGTAGCTGATTAGATACAGTGAGAAAAACTGTGACATAATACATTTTTGACTTTTGTTTACATAACACCCAGCATTTATTATGCATTACAAGTGCAACAGCTTTTTCTGATTTGTCTGTATTCTAGAAAGATCATTTCAAGTGCAGGTAAACTGATTCTAATGGATGAATCCTCATCACTACATTAAGTGTAAATCCAAGTAATTAATGCTGAAAGGTGCATCACTTCACAGAAGTCACTGTTGATGTAAACCCAATTATTCTCGCGTGTTTTGCAAAGGATTAAGGCTATGAGCCACTTATGAATTTTGTCCTGTGGTATGGGATTAACTATCACAGCCTCCTTTGCCTACTGTGGAACTTGGAACAAATCCCATAAGTAGTCAATGCTACATGTCACCCATGAGAAGGTGTGCGTGCCTAATGTGTTTATCTGGTTAATAAAAAAAATACCAGTTAGGTAAAACTGCAAGGGCTGTGTGAAATGAGGATGCCCACAGTTCAAAGCAACCTGCATATCAGTTCCTACTTAAATATTTATTCACTGAATCACCATAATCAGTGTGCAGATGTGTGAAGATACTCACAGCTTTAACATTCTAATAGTATCACTGCAGAGTAAATAAACTCCACTTGCTCAAAGATACTGATAAAAACGCAATTTATTAAAATAAAGATCAACAACACAGAAGCTTTCATGCAAAAGGTGCTTCTTCAGATACATGAAACCAGTGCAAAGCTAATAAAACATTTAAGGTGTAGGGGCTGTTCATATTAAAATCTGTTAAAGTCAGCATAAAATCTGTGCTTAAGTCAAAAACAATTACAAGAACACTGTGGCAAAATACATAGTGTGACTTTAAGAACTTGTTAATAAATTGCATTTTTTTGTTGGTAACTTTAAGCCAGCGGAGTTTTATTGAGAACTTAGATTGCATTTTGCCTACTTCATCTACTTATCTTCTAGAATATTACTGCAGTTAGTCAGAAAACACAGGACTTATCCACTGGTGGATGAAATTTCAGCAGTGGTCATATATCTTGTAAGTACTGCAAGATTACGTTCCACACCAAAAACACTCTGCCGGACACTTGGCTCTAAAGAGTCAGTAACCATGTTACTTTCTATTCTTTATGCAGCAAAATGCCCCCAACAATTATATTTGGGCCATAACCCAATTTCACTGGTTGGATGGAAAACAGAAAGAAAAAAGTTCCTTTATGGGAACAAAATGCACTAATTACAAGTACCTTAATTTACCTCTTGGGTACTAACGGATCACATTCTGGAGTGGTGAGTACTATTCAATTTAAATGTGCAACCCCCTTTAGTATTGTGAAATATCCAAACAGAAACTCATATTAAAAATAATAGACTATATAATGAAAAATGATAGTCGAGGTCTGTCCTTGTCCAGTTTGATATACATTTCAGCCTTTTCCTAAGGAGAGAGACTGGCAATGTTCCTGCTATATGAATGTTGATTGCTTTAGTGAGTATCCTCACACAAATGTATACTGTTCATAAGGATTATTGATGCAATGCATTAATTATAAATGCAAGATCTCAAACTGCTGATAAGATCCCTGACCCTGAGTTGAAGGGTTACAGTGTAGCCTTCCTGGCAGCAAAGGAAAAACAGCCTTATTCCTAAACTAAGCATCCTGCTTAGAACAACTGGAAGAGGTATTGACTAAATTACAAGTTGGTGTCTTGTTGAGGCTCTACACAAATTTTTGAACAAGACTGGAGTTGTGGGAACTACTCTGCAGAGTGTGGTCCTCCCCTGGTAAGTCAGTTTTACTTTCTTCAGACCGTAAAAGAAAATGATGAAGTTCCTAAGAATTTGAAAGAGTCTTTTTAGATATTGCTCTACAAAGTGGACAAATAGTTGAGCAGAGAAAGCCTAATGTCCTTGTCCTGTTAGTATAATAACTAAGTAGCCTGGCAATCACTCTAGGTAGCTGAATGGATACAGAGCAAGAGTACTGAGACACTAAATTAGGCACAAAGAAGTGTTGGTTCAGAATGTCACTCTGTCTTTAGTACAAGGCACATTACACATCAAGACACTGGGTTTACCAACCTTCCTGGCATAAGCAAGGGCTACTACAAAAATGTTTTTCCTTGAAAAGAAATGCAGACACAAAACTGGCGGTGTGGTTTTCAATCCAAAGCAAATCCCAGTGAGGAAAGCTTGGCCTCTCACATCACAGGTGCATGATATCCTTTAGGAATAGGATAGTAGCAGATTAGAAAGTGATAGGAAGTTTCAAAAGAAAGATGAAAGATGCAGCTTATAATACGCATAAGGAATTTCTAACAAAGCAGCTCAGAAAGATAATGAAAAACCACAGACAGTAAAAAGGCAATTAGGTTTAGATGTTTCTTGCTGCACCACAATGACATTTTTTCCACTTTTTTTCTAGCATTAGGGCTTTTGACTACTTAACATACAGATAACCTTTAGAGGCTTTACAGTTCTGATACTTCTAAGGTGGAGTGAATCAAGCAAACCTTCTGCTGAGTCAGACAAATGAAATGGGAAAACTGGGTTATGGCATCCTCTGGGTTCATATGACCTAGCTGAGAGAAGCATATTAGTCTTTGCCAATGCAGAGCTATCTAAAGAGACATGAACTTTTTTTCTAGGCTTTGTCAGGACTTTTAGAATAAAAAGGAAGGGAAAAAAAGCATACAGGATTCCCCAAGTTAACTCTATGTAAAAGGCATCGATTGTCAGGGCGTCTAAGAAAAACTTCTACAGCTGGCTACTTTCTGCAGGTGCTCACAGATCCACCTCTGGTATCTCACACGTCTCTGTGCTCTTAAGCAAGATCTTCCAGTACAGCTTTCGTTCATGCTAATCTCCTTGTGGATAACTGTTTGTATGATGTTCCAAGACTCAAAAAGGTGAGCCCTAGAACAGCAAGACTGAATAAACAAAGATGGACTTTGTATAACAAAATTGCTCTTTCTCAGAGTATTTCCTTTTTTTTTTTTTTTTTTTTTAAGTATGGAAATCTCTTGAGTTAGTTTGTGTATATATACATATATATATGTGTG
This sequence comes from Protopterus annectens, assembly GCF_019279795.1. Lineage (NCBI taxonomy): Eukaryota > Metazoa > Chordata > Ceratodontiformes > Protopteridae > Protopterus > Protopterus annectens. The sequence goes on along the minus strand of NC_056748.1, from coordinate 1,025,881,482 downwards.
TGTGTGTGTGTGTGTGTGTGTATATATATATATATATATATATATATATATATATATATATATATATATATAAAATATATTTAGTTTGTGGATATGGGGAGCTTGTCCACCACATTGTGGGGTACAGCTAGCAACTTTAAATGGGAAAACAGTAATGTTCAGAATTAACTGTTCTGCATTTTTCTACTTTTCTGTTTGTAATTCTGGGACTCATTTACAATGTTACAATATTAAGCTCAAGGTCTGAAGGTGAAGGGAGATTCCTAAGCTTAAAAGTCAGTGGTAAGTATAGTTGAGTGGATCCCTTACTGCCTCCAGACAACAGATATCCACGGTCAAAGCAGACAATCAACTCTGCCTTTAACAGAAGGCAGTGATGAGAATACACTTTGGCCTTTAGTAATCTGGATTTCTAGACAAACCTCACCATCACAGAAAATGGAAAAAAGAATAAAGGAAGCCATTTTGGTCATGGGTGAACTAGGGTCTCCTCCTGACCTCCAGAAGGCAGAATCATGATAAAGAAACAAGGGCATTTAGTGTAAGGTTGAAAGGCAAACAGCTCCTACATTCAGGGCCACCAATGGCAAAAGACTTGCCTGGCTATTGATTAAGTGATCAGTTGTAGGGCATAAGACAGTTTAATTTGTTCATAACCTAATCTACCCCCCTAGAATATACATCTCTACAAGGAAGCTAATGGACTTGGACCACAGTACAGCAATACTTTCAAACTGGACTGACAGAACTCCCTTTAGAAGGCAGTCTTGAAAACTAGTAGAAATATAGGTGCTGTCATCATCCCTAGAAAACCAGCAGTCAACCAAGACTCCAAAAAGTAGATCCGGCTTCTTTTGTAAAGGCATGGAAGGATGGGATTGTACTGTGATCACTTACTTCCTCTCTGTGAGGATAAATATATTTAAATTGCAGAGATTCAAAATGGGCCTAAAGTCAAGCTGCAGGAAGCCAAACATAGAGGACATTTGAACCTCACAGTAAGAAACAGGATTTTTAAAACTGTTTTATGGGCAATTAACAGTAAGATGAGAAACAGATGCACAAGACTTACCAGGATGAAAGAATGATCTTTTCAAGGGCAGAAAGCTGCAAAAAATAAATGGAAACTGCATACTTACCCTAACATTAGCTCTACTTGGATGTCTGTTCTTTATTGACATGACTACTACACTTCACTCATGTTCAGACCAATGGATGAAACTTTCCAGGCCACCTTGCACCACTGCTTACCCATGAACGTCTGCACACTATCTCCAGCTTCTGAACCATTATGGAAACAAGACAAGGAAAAAATATTGCAATAAACCCTTTTGTCTCTAATTATGGATAGAGGATGATCCCTAATTAATCCTCCTGGACGGTTGGCTCATAAGGGGTTTTACTACTTGTAGAAGAACACAATAATGAGAAAACTCTCAAACAGGAGACTGACCACAATAAAACAAAGCCCCAAGACACACTGAAGGTCCATAGAGAAAGACGATGTGATAGAGTTGCCCCACCCATGCTTGCGCTCTTGCAGAAGACCAGCTAAGAGAGACAAAGAGATGGTGAAATGGCATAATGTTCCAGACCACTGAACCAAAGGTAGCCCTCCATGCCCAAGATATCAGAGTAAAAGGGGACTGCAGCTGAACGACCTCCAAGCCAAGACCTCTATAACTCTGTGTATAATAGGGTGCACTATACCACATAGAACTTCTGTGAAATGCACACAGCTAAACTTCTAGACCATGGAACAAGAAGACACTGGAATGAAGGGATTTGAAAGTATCAACTACTCAACCCACTGCCCAAGCCCCACTGGCCTTTAGGATTATAACCCTACCAGGGAGTGTCCTCAAGAAAACATTTGTGATACTCAAATGCCAGAGGGAAATAACCACAGTATAAATTAATCAGAGGTTATAGTCCATCAGTAGGAAGAAAACACTAGCAAGATCCACAATACCTAGTCACCCACAGCAGCAAATTAGGCTTCAAAGTTGTTTACTATGCCACGGTTTACAAAGGTTGTCATTAATCACAATACCAGGAAAACCCCATACCCAAACAGGAGAGAAGATGAAAAACAAAACTAAAATCAGTCCATGAAACCACCAAAGGTAATGTTTACTCTTGGGAAACAACTTCAATAGGGATATATGGATACCCTAAGGAAAATACTTCACAGAATGTTAAGGTTGAAAGAAAAATGTCCAAGCAGACGGACACACACTTTTAAAGTCTAATCCTACTGAACAAGCAAAAAACCACAATGGAAGTCAGGTTTGGTCTCAACAACCAGACTAGTTATGGATAGTCAGGATATGCAATCAGGAAGAACCTCCCACAAAGCAGTTCCTGAATGGTTAATGTGGTGGCCTAGCAATAACCATCCAGCAAAACATTGTCCAACATTTAGTTCACAGTTACCACAGAAGAAAACCATACCCAATGTTGGCAACATGCATTTCACAACATACTGACTTTCATGTTCTGGATGCAGATCAAGAATAGGAACATGCTTCCTGTAGTTTAAGACCAGCAGACTGTCTGTTCAAAGCAGCAACAGAAGTGGTCTTGCTTTGTAATCTAATTACCATATATTTGCTTTAAAGGCTTGAGCAGGTCTATCTGCAGTATCAAACATGAATATTTTCAGGTTGATGGCAGCTAGAAGACACCCCCAGCAAAATAAATATCAGGAAGGAACATGGTAGACTGAAAGTGAGCCGACTTCAGTGTTACAAATCCCAAGATCACAACTGCTGGAGTAGACTACAAAGGCAGGTTTCCTGCATAGACGAGTGTTACTTTGAAATTATTAGGCAGATTCTTCCTGTAGAGAGTTACAAATTTGTTGCATCAGCTTCCAGCTGTATTCTCCATGTAGTAAGCAATAATTTAATCAGTGTTATCTAGAAAAGGAATCTAGCAATATTATACTTGAGCTTTGCTTTATAAGATATTACAGGAATCCAGCAAGGGTCTACAAAAATGTGCAGTTTGATGTGTTAATCCTAAAAATGATACTGATCAGCACCAAGGGTTAGAAAAGAAATAAAGTGGATTTGGGACAGCATTCCACTTTTGTCTTCTACTGGCCAAACAAAGAAAAGACCGCTTAATAACAGATAAATCAACTGTGTGGCAAAGGGAAGCTGTAGTTAAAGTACAATTTTAATTCCCAGCATACTTTACCTTCATGGCTACTGTTCCTGTCCTATTCTGCCCCCACCACCATATTTAAAAACATTTCCTTTACTATTCTTTTCTCTACAAAAGAGAATATAGCTGTAGTGAGTAATAGAAACTGGGATCACTACAGTTTATGGAGAGAGTCACTCTCTTCTGTAGCGCAAAAAGTTGAAGACAAGAAAGATTTCTCCCTTTCCTGTTGATGTTAATACTTTGTGCATTGCTACAGACACCGGGTTTGATTTTTAGAAATAGGAGATGGAGAGCAGAAAGAAAGTGAGCTTTATTTTTGTTTTATATTTTCTCTTTCCCATGTTTGTACAACCTCTGAGTTAGTATATATAAAAATGTGGAGACTTGTGGGTTTCTATGGTAATAGTTGTGCAGTCTTTTGCTCAGTTTGAAATTATCTGCATATCAATAAATGACATGAGATTTATCAACAAAAATCCAGTAAAACCGCATCAGAAAAGATAAAATTAATCCGACCATTACAGCCACAGATAGCATTACAAGATTAAACACTGGTGTGATACACCATACTGATGTACAACGCATTTTTCTTAAAATGTGAACCAGACCAACTGACTTCAAAACACTTGCATTATGAATACATGCACTCCTGGTAAGGGACATTTTAGAAGCAAATTATAAAATGAACAAGACAAATACTGCATTATGACTGGCTGATCCAAGTCATTTACATGTGCCAGTATTCCAGCATAGCTCTGATGTCTTTTGATTTTTTTTTTTTTTTATTTTATAACAAAAAGGGGAAATTGAATTTGTAATTACACAGCATGACCTCCAGCATATGCACACTATAAAGGAAAAACATGTTCTAGGTGCATAAAGTTCTCAACTATTCCTTGGCCAAGACTTCGAGATGTTACACTACCATACAATAACAAACGACCTGGCATGCTTTATTGCTGGAGTGAAATGTTTTACAAATTATGTCAAGTAATATACATAGTCCGTAATGTGTACAGTTGCTAAAATTTGTGATTAAGAATAGTATCTAATAAGCAAATTCCAAAAATGTTTTACATTATTGTCAAAAGAAAAAAAAATGATAAAACATAAACATACTGTATAAATCAGTCTCATCCAAGATCTCTGATTTTATTATCTCTTCAATGATGTCCTCTAAAGTAAGAATTCCTAGAACTTCATAAAATGGATCTCCTTCCCCTTCATTGTTAACTCGCTGGACAATCGCCAGATGGGATTTCCCTAAAGAAACAAGAATGAAACAGGAATTACATCAGTCTATTGAAACTCAAGAAAAAGGTCCTCTTGAAATTCAGCTTATCTGTCTGCCTGCCACGGTAGTTAACAAATATAATTTCCTAGCATTCATATGAGAGATTCTGTACATGTATGCCCTTCAGTTGCAGGTATGATTTTTTTGGCAACATCTATACTATTTGTATAAGCACAACACTCCATGCAAGCCTGCCAAAGAGATGAAATGCATTTGTGCTTCTGTTCATGTAGACAAGAGGCTAATGCACAACCTCCATAAACAAGAAAGTATCCATGGTTTACATTTGTTAGGCGTGTGACTGACACTGTAAACTCACACATACTTGTATGTGTGTGATGTTCATATGTTTAAGTATCTTAACAAAAAAAAACTTTGTATTTTTGGCTGAAAATCCTTTGTGTGGGAAAAAAAACTGAAATTTAAAACACAACTAAGACAGCACAGTGTTGTAAAGATAAGCATTGCTGCCTCGCACACTCTAGTTCTCCACTGCTTCCAGGGTGGGGCGCCTTTTGAGTGGAGTCTGCATAACTTCATGGGTTTTACGCTGGCACTACTGTTTTTCTCCCACATCCCAGAAAGGACTGGCAGTCCTCCAAATGGTCTGAAAATGTGTGTGTATTTGCACTCCATTCCAGAATTAGTTTCTCTGCTTTATGCTGATTTGGTACTCCCCCACAACCAAGAAATGGATAAAATGAGTATAAAAGTATATGTATGCTTGAAAAATACCAAAAATGACTGTATACCTGTAGAAAAAATGTATGAAACATTTACATGAAGTAATCACCATGTGACGTCCCCTCTCTGGGCCAGTAATCCTCACCACTGACACTGGAGAGGTACTTTCACTTGCAACAAAAATAGATACACACAATATTTCCAGATGCAGCTCTCAGCATCAAGCACAATTTCACTTAAGAGCACACAGGGAACATAGTCCGGATCTGGGTTTCTCTCTCTCTGTCTCTAGGTCTCCAATAAGACTCCCCACTGGCACAGCTGTACAGCTGAGTCCAGGACCCCCTGGAGAATGGTCCTAGCTAATCATGTTCTAGATCTACAGAAAGTATCAAGCTTGTAATGCTTTGTAAATGTATTTACTGAGGACCAATTAGCAGCTTCTCGAATACTTGTAGAATCTAACCCTTTCCAAAAAGCCATAGAAGAAGCGAAGGTCTTCGTGGAGTGGGCCTTGACTAGATTTGTCATGGTGAGTATAGCAAAAGGTAAAAGCCTTTGACACCCATTTGGAAATAGTCTGGTTTGGCATAGGTTGTTCTTTCTTCTTAACTTCACAAGAAATGAGCAATTGTGGAGGTGGGGCACTGACCACAACTATGAGATGCGATATACAACAATAAGTATCCTGTTTTGTTTGCTTATTTTCACTAGTCATTGCTTATTCTAACCATTTATAGCACTTTTTTATTGTCTGCTGCATACTATTTCTTACTGTATTTTATTGCTATAAATTAACCTGCACTTTAGTATTGAAAGTGTTTGCCTTGCAGGGCCTGTTAAATCACTTTTATTAGTGTCACACTGTAAAGCTTTTTTTTTGCTAGTTTCACTGTATGAAAGGTATTAACTGGAAATTCTCTATTTGTTAAGCATCTGTTTGTTCTGATTTCCTGCCAAGGAGTGTATCATATAACTGATTTGTTTGCAGTTAAAAGCATTCTCGAGTCTCCTTGCTCCTTTATCTGTTTAAAACATTCAATTAGTGTCTCACTGGTGTTTTTCTGCTGTGATAAACATTTATGTAGTGTTTCCTACCTAAAATAGTGTAGCTAGTTTCTGTAGCATAGTCTCAGTTCAGATTTGCTGTCTCTGGGCCTGTTTGTTTGCAGTGGTGGTTTGTGCTGAGCACATGTCCCAGGCCATTTTGAATTAGCAGAAGCCTTTCTTTACCTTTGTGAGAGGATTGTGTTGATTGGTTGCTGGCTGGTATAGTGCTTGGAGTAAGCGGTTAATGGTCCTTCTCAGCTTTTTTTTTAAGTTGTTTCAGGTTGTACCTTCTGGTATGTAGGTCCTGCCTTTGAGAGGAATTCTCTTTATTCACACTGAGCTGAACAGAGGAGGGGTACTGACCACAATTCTAATCTGTGATATATAATAATAAGTATCCTGTCTTTATTTTTCTTATTCTTACCAGTTGTTGCTTATTCTAACCATTTACAACAATTTTTATTGTCTGCTGCCTATTATTTACTGTATATTATTGCTATAAACGTGCATCTGGAGCATTTCTCCCCGGGCCTCCGCTGAAAACAGGCTCTGTGGAACATAGTCGGACTTTCCCGGTCAACAAATGATAAATAAATAAATAAATAAATAAATAAAAATAAAAAATAAAAAAAAAAACTAATCTACACTCTAGTACTGAAATTATTTGCCTTACAGGGCCTCTTAAATCACTTTTATTACTGTCACACTGTTTGTAAAGCTTTTTTTTCTAGTTTCACTGTGTGAAAGGTATTAACTGGAAATTTTCTCTGTTTGTTTTGTTTGTTCTGATTTCCTGCCAAGGAGTGTATCATATGACTGAATTGTTTGCAGTTAAAAGCATTCTCTAGAGTCTCCTTGCTCCTTTATCTGTTTACAGCTTTCATTTAGAGTCTCTCTGCTGTGATAAACATTTCTGTAGTGTTTCCTGTCTAAAATAGTGTAGCTAGTAGCTGTAACATAGTTTCCCACCCTCCCTATTGGTATATTGTTCTTATACTTTGTAGCCTTGCAATTGACCGCCCCTGGTGTAAAATATGATCTGAGACACTCCTCCCAGTCCAGTATCATTAGCTCATTCTACCTAATACAGAGAGAACATTTGGGAAGACTAACCCCCTTAGTTTCTTAACCTTGAATTATCTCCTTTCTTTCTTTCCACTTTACTAAACAAAAAAAACAAATCTTTTCAGCTGCTTTTACAGTATATGTGTTTCCTCCTCCAACTCTATCACTCCATCTTGTTTTTTCTGCTACTTGTTCTCTAAAGTGTTCAATTGCATCTTCTCTGCTGCATTTATTACTATTTGTTTTTAGCCTGTTTGAAATTTTAATTGTTATTCTAAGCCTCTTAGTTTTGGTTTAAGCACTTGGGCTTTAGGCCTGTCCTTAGCTCTCCCTGGCCTCTCTCCCTCAGATTCGGACAAATATGGATGGACACTTTCCTATGGTTTCTCCTGCCAGCCTGGTTGATATGGGCATCCTGAGACAGTGTAGCAACTGCCTCATGTACACAGACAACCATCTACTACTACCACCTAGGAACACAATTTGTGAGAGATGCAATTACATAAAGAAGCTACAGTTTATGCTCTCTCCCTCACAAGTCAGTATATCTGGCACTGAGAAGGTTGACAACACAATCACTACACCTCAACCACCACCCACAACTGCACAACACCCACCTACATATGCGGAGGTTCTCAACAAAAACAAACCCAAACAAAGGAGACCGCAGAGACAAAAACACATGAGAACTCCACAACCCTCCACACCACATACCATGCATAGTCCACACCACCAGTGTCTCGCAACCACTAAGGCCTAACCATAAACCCAACATATTAGTCATAGGAGACTCCATTGTAAGGCACACAGAAGTGCCTCTCACCAGGCTGGATAAGGAGAAAGTCACAGTTAGTTTTGTCAGGTACCAGAATCTGCCATATCACACTCAAGTTTCTCAACAAAAGGCGCTGTTATGACTGTGTCATAGTCCATGTTGGCGTGAATGATTTGAGACGTACCTCCCTGGACTATATGAAGAGAGACATGATTGAGCTCTCTGAATACACGTCCCAGGCAGGTATGCCCCTAGCCATAAGCAGCATTCTACCGTCACCAAGAATGATGCCTCAATACAAACAGAAAATGATTGATTTTAAGAATTGGTTTAGTTTCTGGTGTCATTCCAGAGGGATCCAGTGCCTGATAGCCTGGGAGGATATGATCGACAGACCACGATGCTTTGCTAGAGATGGACTGCATCTGTCTCACTTGGGCTTCAGGCTTCTGGCAAAGGCCCTTGCCTCCCCCATAGTGCCTTTTTTTAGGAAAAGTCATGAGGTCGATACTACCAACATAAAAATCTCAACAAAATGCAAATTAAAGGTCATGCTGCTTAAACGTTAGGAGTCTAAACATGAAACTGCACTCATTGTAAGCATTCCTAACCTTGGAAGATGCTGACATTTGTGCAGTCACAGAAACTTGGGTCAAAGCTGCGGAGAGCATCCCAGCCATACCTGGTTATTCATACTATCATACATTCAGACCCCAAAATGTGGGCAGCAAAGCCAAAGGAGGTGAAGTTTCAATATATATTAAAGACACACACACCTCCAGGCTGGTCAAACAGTGTAATGCACAGGAGACACTCCAGGTGCAGTTAACCATTGACAAGACCCCTATTCAAATTATAGCTAGCTACAGGCCCCCAAATTTGACTCAAGATGCCCACTCCACCTATCTGGACCTCTTCAAATCTATCAAGATTCAACCCTTTACCCTGATCCTGGATGACTTTTATTACCCAACCATAGATTGGAAAAACTACTCATGCCAGCATGCAAATGCCCAGAGATTCTACGATTTTATCAATGCAAATGCCTTGGAACAGCTAGTTGATTAACCAACATGAGTAACCACTGCAGCACCTCTACGGTATCATCCTCCCTAGTAAGATCTGACCATAAAGTGGTCACTTTCGAAGTCACCATCTCCCCTGACCCCCCCTTATAGCTAGGGTAAAAAAAAAAAAAAAAACTTCTCCAAAACTGATTACAACCGCCTGAGGGATGGTATAAACAGCATCACAGCGCACTCCCTCACTGTAGGAACTGGCATCATTGTCCAAATCTACACCAAAGTACTATATGAGCATTTATATAGATGCCTGGAATCAGGAATACCTGACAGGACAAAATCATCCTCCGCAAGGAAGAGTAAACCTGTCTGGTAGACATCTGCAATAAATAAACTATATAGCAAAAGGAAAAAAATTGATGTCCAGGACCAAGAAGGAGCAGGTGCCCAATTGGAAGCAATCTCTCCTTAGCCTGAACAAGCAAATAAGAGCACTAGTAAAATCCTCTAAAGTCAACTTTGAGTCCAAATTGGCCAGATCTTCTACAGATAATCATAAGGCCTTCTTCACATATGTCCACAATCTCAAAGGAAGCACCCAAATCTGTTCAGAACTGGTAGTCAAGGACACCACATACACAAATGCTGTAGACATAGCCAATCTACTGGCTGGCAGATTCAGTGAAAACTTCTACCCTCTGTCCCCCCATCAGTAAATCAGGACATCCTCAGTACCTGCCCCCCACCCCTTATCTCTAGGGAACAGGTCATCACTGCTCTCTCAAAGGCAAAAAATACAGCCTCCATGGCACCTGATAACATCCCAGGCTGCATCCTACGTGAACTTGCAGCACCATTAGGCACCCTATTCAACCAAGGCCTAAGTACTGGCTTTGTCCCAACCAAGTGAAGGACAGCCACTGTCATCCCTTTACACAAAGGTGGAGTGTCTACCGATCCAGGAAATTATTGACCCATCAGCTTAACTAGCCTGATCTGCAAGGCCATGGAATGGATTATCATGGACCACATGAACAAGGACATTGGCAACCTCCAAACACTCGACCCCACACAGTTTGGCTTTGTCAAGCGGAGGTTATGTCTGTTAAATCTGATCGACTTCTTTGAGACAGTCACCAAAGCCATGGACGAGGGGAAGACAATGCACACCACCTACCTTGTCCTGGCCAAAAGCCTTTGGCACTATTCCCCACTCAGGCATAGTAGATAAACTCTCTCAACTAGGCATCAATCCATATGTTACCAGATGGGTAGCAAACTGGCTCACTGATAGAACCCACCTAATCAAAATAGGGGAAGCCACCTCAAGCAGTAGACCCGTAACGAGCGGCGTACCCCAGGGATTGGTCTTGGGGCCTCTGTTATTTGGGATATACTTCTGAGGTGCAGGCCAAAACCAGTGGGCTACGCCTGATCACATTTGCAGATGACTGCAAGCTGGGCCCAGTCATCAATTCCCCAAGTGATGTGGACGTCCTCCAAGAGAGTCTCACCCAAACAAATGACTGCTGCCAGAAATAAGGTCTCAAGCTGAATGCGAAAAAATGCATTATCATCCCATTTGGGGAGAGTGATGTCCCCACATATCAGTTTAATAATGTCCTAAGTACACAACCAGTAGTGAGGAATTTGGGCACCCAGGTTGATAGCAACCTGACTTGACCACCATGTTGCTTCTGTTGTACGGAAAGCTTTCTACATGGCCCACCTCATAAGTAAGGGCATCTCATCCAGGGACAGAGGTCCTAAAATCCCTGTATTCTTCCCTTATAAGGTTAATTATTAAGTACAACGTCCCCTTCGGCATGTACCTCGCAAAACACATGCAGCAGCTGGAGAGACCTCAGAGGTTCCCCACCAGGAGAATCCGGGGCCTCAAACACCTACCCTACACAGGTTAAAAGCCCTGTCCCTCTACTCAGTTTCATACAGACTTCTCAGATGTGACCTCTGTCTGGCATACAAAGCAATCTCAGACCCTGCCTTGGTGGGACTGCTGGATATCCGCAAGTCAAGCTCCACCCGAGCAACCCGTATGCATGATCTCAACCTGGTCTGTGATATCAATAGGATTTGGTGGGACAGATTTGTGTCCCAGAGACTCCCCCATCTCTGGAATAGACTCCCTCTCGACGTCAAGCAGAGTACCTCATTATCCCTTTTTAAGCGCATTCTGGATAACTGGATGGGAAACGGAAAATACATTCCTAGGATTCCATCTGTGTCCCTGCTGGACAGGGGCTCTGGGTGCTGACTTATCTTAATATGGGCTAAACTCTTGGCTAGGCTTATAAGGGCCTCAGGGCCAATAGCCTAGTAACTTCCTATGATCTTATGAATTGATCTGAAAGATTTAGTTCTTTCAAGACAGTATCTACTAGATAAAGCAGAACAACATGAATTGGTGTTGATAATGGGTGACTTGAATGTACATATCGGGACAGACAGAACAGGATATGAGGACTGCCTGGGTCCACATGGGTTGGGAAACAGGAATAAAGTAGGAGAAGCCATTCTAGACTTCTGTCTGGCAAACGGCTTGATAATAGCCAAAACATGGTTCAGAAAGAGAGACGGTCACAAGATCACATACAAGAGTAGCCATCGTGCAACTCTGGTACTTTCTCCTAGTAAGGAAAAGACACTGGGGTAGAATCCACGATTGCAAAGTCATCCCCAGCGAAACAGTTGGCCCACAGCATAAACCACTAGTTGCCACAATCAGCTGCAAGCAGTGGTCAGAGAAGGCTCTAAGGTTAACAGAGACCAGGCTGAAGACCTGGAAGTTGACTGGAGAGAAAGTACAGCAGTTCAAGGAATTACTCAGGGCTCAGGGCTCTAGCACTCCAAGAAAAAGAGGAAATAGGTGGAGTTAAACAAGAATGGCAGCACCTAAAATCAGCATGTGTTTAGGACTGCAGAAAAGATATGTGGCTGAGCCAGGTATGGAAATAAGGTATATAAGGAAAGCTAGTGGTGGAATGCAGAAGTCTAGAAAGTCATCAAAAGTAAGGTGGTGTACAGGAAGACGTGGGAAATAGAAAAGACTGACCAGGCTAGGAAGGACTACTGGTTGGCTAACAAAGAAGCTAAGAAAGAAGTTGCAATAGCAAAGAATAGGGCATTGGAGGCACTCTACCATTTTCTGGAAAGTGACTCAGTAAGTGGCACAAAGAAACTATATCAGGTTGCAAGGCAAAGACAGAAAGATAAAGAAGATAGTCAGATACCCTTCATAAGGGATGCCAGCAACAACCTGCTCACCAGTCCACAGGACATCAAAGGCAGATGGAAGGAGTATTTCCAGTAGCTTCTGAATGAAGAAAACCCCACAGAAGCTGTACTGCCCCAGAAACAGCCTATAATGAGAGAAGAAGAGGAGTCCACACTAGAAGTAAGAACAGCACTAAGGAAAATGAAGTCAGGGAAAGCAGCAGGCTCAGATGAGGTTACAGCAGATATGATAAAGATGCTGGGTAAGATAGGGGAGACATGGCCCTTGAAGGTACTCGTAGCAGTGTGAAGAGAAAGGAGTATTCCATATGACTGGAGAATAAGCATACTCGTGCCAGTGTACAAGAACAAAGGGGACATCCACAACTGTGGGCAGTACAGAGGTATCAAACTCCTATCACATTGCATGAAAGTTCTGGAGAGGGTGATTGATAAATGGATACTCAGAGTACTAGAATGTAAGATGGGAGATGAGCAGTTCGGTTTCAGATCAGGATGCAGCACAGTTTGCAGTAAGACAGATACTTCAGAAGAAGCTAGAGATGAGGAGAGAGTCCAACTGGGCATTCCTAGACTTGGAGAAAACATATGACAAGGTCCCAAGAAAGCTGATCTGGGCAGTACTGCAGTGATCTGGAGTCCCAGAAACATTGGTAGAATTAGTGCAGGCTATGTACAAGGACTCAATGACTCAAGTACGAACAGTGTTCAGCCTCACAGAGGGGTACTCAGTTGGAGTGAGTGTACACCAGAGTTCAGCTCTGATCCCACTGCTGTTCATACTGGTGATGGACTACATTAGCAAACAGGTCAGAGGGGACAGATCAACAAAGTTGTATGCAGATGATGTGGCATTACAGGCAGACACTGAACAAGAACTTCAGCAAAGGATAGGAGAATGGAATGCAAAGCTGAAGGCACATGGGATGAAACTAAGCACAGATAAGATGGTGGTAATGGCAGAAAATTGGTGAAATCAGTAGGTGGATTGGACACTCTAAATTGGCCCTAGGTATGAGTGTGTGCCTTCTGTGTTAGGTTGGGCGCCGGGCTGGCAACTCAACACCATAAAACTCCACTGCCAATCATGAGCAGACAGATGATCCGCTGTGGCGACCCCTAACTGGGAAAAGCCGAAAGAAGAAGAAGAAACTGAGAACAGGGATAGAAGGGAAGATAGCGGAACAGTTAACAGCTTCAAGTATATCTGGTAAGGGTGGCTGAGGAGAGGGGAAGTCAGTCAGACTAAGAAATGAGGACATAGGAACAGAAGCCAAAGTAGCTCCAATTGCAGAAAACATCAAAGAGAGCAGATTACGGTGGTTTGGACACTTGTACAGAAAAGCAGAAGACAATCTGGTGAAGAAGATTTGGGACAGACAGGAAGAAGGTAAGAGGAAGCGAGGATATCCAGCAAAGAGCTGAATGGACTGTGTGAAAGATCTGCGACAGTCAGGCATAAGTGTTGAAGAGGGCAAGAGTGTAGCACTGAATCAAATTGAGAGTTGGCAACAGTTAACATGATACCCTGACCCCCATGTAAAAAAAAAAAATGGAAAAAGGGGGCTGCTGATGATGATGATGATGACAGTATCTGAGTTGTCTGTGGACATCCAAATATGAAATATCCTTTCTCCCTCATTTTAAAGTTCAGGAAAGAAAATGGGAGGATGTGGATAGTTTAACATAGTATAATAAGAAACTGACCAAGGATAAAGTGCCTCGACAAAAAATAAATATGAGCGATCCAATGGTAAAAATTCCCAAGGCAACACCAAAAAGCTGGAGCAAAACTTTTATTAACAGAACTTAAAAGCACTACACTAAGTATAATGCTTTTAAGTTCTGTTAATAAATGTTTTGTTCAAGGTTAGTATACTGCTTTTAAGTTCTGTTAATAAAAGTTGTTCCAGCTTTTTGGTGTTGCTTCGGGAGTTTTTACCATTGGATGTGGATAGTTTGTCTTAAAGTAAACTTGGATACCACTTTAAGCATAAAAGAAGGATTCGTTCTCACAGAAACCCTGTCCTTGTGAAAAATGAAGTAGGGTTGACTCCATAAGAGCTTGCAACTCGGATACCCTTCTTGTGGAGGTCAGAGCAATCAGTAAAACTGTTTTCCAGGTTAAGAACCTTAAGTCAGCCAGATTAGCTGGTTCAAATAGAGCAAGTGTTAAGTTCTCTAACATGAAATTAAGATCCCAAGGAGGAGCCACCAGTTTACTTGGCGGCCTCATGCAAAATCCCCTTCAAGAACATTGTTGATGTGACTGCCTTGAAACAGTTTGACCCATGCGCAGGCATGCTGAAATAGCCAATAAATGAACCTTGATACAGGAATAAGAAAGGCCCATAGGATAGTAACTCACATAAATATTGTAAAACCAGAGAAAAGCTAGCCCTGAATGGGTGCTAGTTATGTTGCTGGCACTAAATAGTAATCCTTTTCCATTTGATAACACATGATTTTCTAATAGCAGGCTTTCTTGCCTCCATTTGTTACTTGCTGCATGTCCTCAGAAGACAGATGCTAAAATTAATTAGAACCTTATCATCCAGACAGTCAACAGAAGATGGCTGAAGTTGGGGGTGTATCATACACCTCTATTCTTGTGTAGATCCATTCCATGAGGAAGTTTGTGATAACTGCCAGAAGGGAGTCACCATAATGATCTTGGGGAATTCTTTCTGAATCCTCAGACATAACGTGGATATTAGTGGAAAGGCATACAGGAGCATTCCTGTCCAAAGAAAAGACAAGGCATGTGTCTTCCAGGCCTTCCTGCATGGAGTCTTGGAACAGAATCTTGCCAGTTTGATTGTTCAGAGAGGAGCCAAAAAGGTCTGCTTGAGGAACTCTCCACATATGAATCAAATCCTGGAAGACCCCCCAATCTAGTTTCTATTTTTGAGGCTCTGCTCTGGCCATGCTCAGCTTGTTTGCCACAGTTTTTTCTCTGACAGAATGCAGGATGCCTATAGAATGAGACTGCTGTGAAGCTTTATCCCAAGCTACACTGCAAAGGGGGTATGACCTGATTTGCACCTGCATGTTGATGTACTACATCACTATGGTATTGTCTGTAACTACTTACAAGGGGCCTGGGGACCAAAGATGGTTCAGAGAATTGAGTGCCATGACCAGGGCAAGCATGTCCTTGATATTTATGTGCTTGTGTCTGACATTGGTGTCCCACACTCCCTGCACTTTTATCTCTCCTGAAACTGCTCCCCAAGCAAAATCCGACTCTTTTGCTTTGGAGAAGGCAGGGAGAAGGAGAGACCTGGATTTAAGGATATCTGTTGTCTCCACCAAGTGAATTCTCTTTTGACAAACCCCAGTACTGGGATATGAAAAGATAAAGGGTGTTGATGCTGGGACCAAAGAGATTTCCAATAGTATTTTACCTTTCTCATGTGGAGTTTTGCCAGGGGTATCCTGAGAATCATGAATGTCATGACACCCAAAGTCCCTGAGGTATTCCCTCACAGTGACCAATGTCTGAGTGGAAAACCTTAGAAATAGATCTAAATAATTTTTTCCATAAGGAAGAAAAGCTCTGAGGTGTCTAGTTGACATTTTAGGAATACAATTTTATGTGGAGTGAAGAAAGGCTTTTGGATGTCCTGTTGGAATCCCAGCTTGTGCAAGAGATCTCTCACCCAAGAGAGAGATTCCTGACATTTTGAAAAACTCCACACGATAAGTAAGTCATCTAAATACAGAAAAATAAGGAAATATGTAGCCTGCAATATGCTATAACTGGAGCTAGACACTTGAACAGTCCTGGTACACTGGATAGTGCAAGGCAGAGAACTGATAATGAGATCCAGACACACACAACCTTAAGCACCTGAAGTATGGATGAACGGGAATGGGATGATAAGCATCTTTTAAGTCTGGTGTTACCAGGAAATTTGAAAGTGGAAGAAGAGGCAACAGGTTGTGAAGTGACATTTTGAATTTGAGCACTATCGCAAACAGCTTTAGGAAAGAAAGATCGATCCAGACGTGGTCCCCAAGCATTTTTATTCTTTGGGACTAGGTATAGCCTTGAATAAAACCCCTTTTCCACCTGGGAAGGAGGAACCGATTCTATTGCTCCTTGGGACTGTATATGATGAAGAACAAGTGAAAGCGAGAGTATGATCTGTAGGATGAGGAATGACCCCATGGAAAGGAGGAATTTCCTCCCACTGTCATCTGTAACCTTGCTGAGCGAGTTTCAGAACCGATTTGTCTGAAACAATCTGATGCCATAGATAAAAATGGAGATTCAGACTTTCTGGAAAGGAAAAAAGGGCCAGGGTGGGAGGGGATCACAAGGTCTCCTGAATAGTCCTTCAGAATTGTTGGAAGCGTCCTTGGTTTAGGGAGGTTTGAGACTTCTTTTTGCAAACTTCTTGCTTCTTCTACTTAAATGTCTGTTTACCTGAATTCTGTTGAGACTGTTGATTCTGTTCTGTGCCAAAACTGGATGAGGAGAGAGAATTCCTTGGACAATTTGGAAAAGGAGGGATGAAAAATCTTACATTTCCTGGATAATCTTGCCCCTTTCATCACAATTTTTGATCACCTCTACAGCACACATGCCAAACACTAAATCTCTATCCAAGGGAGAATTTTAAAATCTCATTTTTTACATCATCTGGAAGGTTTTGAGAATGTATCTAATCAAACATCCTTTAAAACATATCCGTGGCTATGGCACTGGAAGAAGTATTAATAGAGTAATACACACACTACAAGCAATGAATAGTGACCTGTGCAAAAGTTGAAACTACGTTATTTAAAGCAGATTCTTCTTCACAAGAAGAAACCATAAATAAAACATTCCTCATGTTTTTCAATACATCAGAATATGAGACTGATGATTTAAAATTCTGAAATTGAAACTTGTATAAGTGTACACTTTTCCCCATACCAAGCAATAACTTTCTCATCCGTATTCAAAAAGGTTGGATAGAATTTAACTAATTCCTTAACAGCAGAGGAGTCAACTAAGGCTATAGCTGCTGGGTCAGGTTTGGGAATAGTATATACGTATTTAAAAAACTGAGGAACTTACTTTATACATCCTGTCTACCTTCTTAGGTACAGCTGGCTATCAGGAAAACTGCAGGCAGTAATACAAACATGACAACAGGAATATGTGTAGGGTCTGGAAAATCCTTCTGTAACAACTCATAGTATTTTCTGAGAGACTGAGAAACCTCAGTGTTCTCCCACTGAAAACACTGGTATGTTCTAGCAATAGTATTGGAGAAAGAAAAAAAAACCCACAGGGAGAATCAGAAAGTTAGCTCTCCTCTCAGTTTGAATCAGAAATCTAAGGACAAAACCTTGAATCCATCCATGTACCTTCCTGTTCAAATTCAGAATCCTGACTCTGCAGGAAAGCAGGCATCTCTCTTCCTTTTACTGGAACTACTCTACAAGGAGAATCAATAGCCAGAATCAAACTCTGAGCCAGTCTCAATAAGCTGCGACTATGAAAAGAAAATTGAGGAGGAGTAAGACATATGCTTGGTTTTGGGTTTCTTTTTGTCAAGAAAAATGGGGACAACTGTGTTACTAATAGCTGCTGCTTCTCCGGGGACGGGCACAGCATTATGACAGATCAAGGAACCCTTCCCTGTTTCCTCTTTCAAGACTGACATGAGTGGGTCTCCTTTGCCCACACAGGGGACCCCAACAGCTGCAGAATACATGTCTAGCCCCCAGTCCATAGTCGCTGTAGGTGCTACACCAGATGGATCTGGTGTAAAAGATGACTGGTCTGAGGTACAACAAATGGCCTGAGCAGAGTCATCCACCTGCAGATGAGGCAAATTGCTAGCCTGCTGTGGTGGCAAAGGCTGTTTGCTTAACTTTTTCTTTTTGTGGCTGAAAAAGGACTGACCGTGGGACTCACGATCTGTTCCCTGGTCAAGCCAAAATTGGTGTTTCTATCCTGGAGAAAACAAGTAACAAATGCCAGTAAAACTACCAGGTGAATAAAGTTACTTTTTTGATGGAAAAAACACAATAAAAAGCTCACTAACTCACTATGGCAGCCATACAATGGAAAAATAAACAACATTTCTCCACAGAAAATATTTTATCAGTTAGTTAACACTACTTTTAAACTGACAATAATGAATCCACCATTTAAAAGTATGTTACAGTCTGGAGACAATCTGTTAAAACACAACACTGCTAACTTTCCTGAAATGGGGATGGACGGGGTTGGTCACTGATGGATATCATTAAGGGGACAGAATCAACAATGCAAAAGTTAGGCTACCCTTAAGGAAGGACAACCAAAGGTTACACACATGTACTTATGAACAGGAAGTGGGATATGAAAAAAACCCACAAAAATTAGAAATGCTTTGCAACCCTTAAAATCACTGCCAAAATAAAGAAATCATCTGGGGATAGGTATATGCCTATATTATTTAATACTCTTAAGTGAGGGAAGAAAAGGAGCAAGGCAAACAATACCCACATTTTATTTACCAAAAGAGACGGTTATGTAAATATATAAAAATATGCCTATATATTATATATGGGTACAGTTAAATCAAGAAATTTGGTCATGTGAAGATTTTGCTGCAAAATTTGTAAAGTGCTGTTAACACTGATTTTATGCTATAGTCAAGGTACATACTGTCAACTATACACAACTGGACCAAAGTGAAACTAGTTTGCATAACCAGGGAGTTAGCATGCATAATTACGGTGTGAGGCAAAGCCCCCAATTTAAATTATTTAACTTACTATTGATGTACATATGGGTAGAGTGAGGTTGTGTGATGATGGTATTTAAATTTGTATATTTAGTTCTGTGCGGAGTGTGCGCACTGGTGTTTGATGTATAATATGGTGTTAGTAGGTATACAGGTACGATAGTCAGTGATGTGATGCAGCAAGTGTGCGATATTTGGTGTTGCCCCGATCATTATTTTTGATAAGTGATGGTGCAATGTCTTCACTTCTTGATGAAACTTAAAACTTTTGTGTGTGTGTGTATATATATATATATATATATATATATATATATATATCTTCTGGTTCTAGGGACCATGAACATGTAAATATCATAAATCCACTTTCATGCCTCCTATGCATCATAATGTTCACACGTTTTTATCATGCATGCTCAAAGATCTACATTTTAATTTCAAGGAATCTGGGATTATTTCTAATAATCTCTCAAAGGCTGAATAACAGGCCATTCAGGATCTTAAACTCAATAAAAATGTGGTCATTTTGCCAGCTGATAAGGGGGGTGCTGTGGTGGCCATGGATTTGGCCTATTATGCTGAAGCTGAAAAACAACTGAAGGATGGGCGTTACTACATGTATATGCCTTTGAACCCGAGTTTCAGGTTCAAAAAACAAATTGATGAATTTCTTTTGTCAGCCAAAGGGGAAGGCACTAATTATATCTGATTCAGTACTATATCATTTGACAGTGTCTGATCCTAGTAGTCAATATTCATACTTATTGCCTAAAATACACAAAGATTTACATCATCCTCCAGGCAAACCTATTGTGTCGGGAAGGGGTTCCCTTACGGAACCTCTTTCCCAGTTTTTGACTAAATACCTAAAACCCTTACTTGGATGAGTTAGGTCGAGGATCCAAGACACCACCCAATTTTTACAGATAATCTCAGATATGCAATTGGAACCAGGTTGGCTGCTATGTACATTGGACACAGTAGCCTTATACACTAATATTCCTCATTGGGCTGGGTTACAGGCTCTTGAACATTGGTTGTACAGATCTGAACTCTATCCTCTGGGGTTTAATACTTTTTTGATCTGTCTTGCGGAAGTACTTACAAAAAAATGCTTTTTTACTATCAAGGCAAATGTTACTGGCAGGTTCAGGGTACGGCTATGGGGGCATCTTTTGGCCCTATTTATGAGGATCTTTTTATGGCCTTTGTGGAGAACATCTTATTTATGCTCATAGTCACAACATATATCTGGATGAAACTGACATATAGAGGAGATATTTAGATGATTGCTGGATGGGTCTGGAGGGCGGACATCGAATATCTTCATGAATTTGTGGACTACCTAAACAGCAATAAGTGGGGAATACATTTTACAGTAAATCAGGATGCCCAGCAGATCACCTTCTTGGATGTCTTGGTTACTCGTAACATCAACAACACCTTGGATACTCAGGTTTATCGTAAGTATCTACAATACAATTTTTTGTTGCATGCATCCAGTTTCCATCCGCCACACATTACACACAACATACCCAAATCTCAATTTCTCTGTATGAAATGTATTTGTTCCCATCTGGATAACTATGAGTACTTCACACAGGATCTAACTAGGAGGTTCAAAGATAGGGGCTATAAAACAAGCAGTATACTTACTGCCAGCAACTGGGTGTCCACGCTGGACAGAAAGGATCTACTGAAGTATAAGGACAAGGAACATACGAAGAATTCCAGCATTCGGTTGGTCACTACTTATGGGCGGAATACTAATATGTTATTGTATAGTATTCATAAACATTGGAATATTCTTTTAGCTGGTAATAAATTATCTGAGTTTCTAAACTATAAATGTCTTTTTTTCTTTTCGAAGGGGCAGAACTTTAGGGGCCCACTTTAATCAATATAAACGTGCACAGACCTAATTCAGGATCCAATTCAATGAACCCTGACAGGTGATTTACTTTATGATGAAGCATTCAGTTTGAATGTGAAAGTGCTTACTGGATATGTTTTATACATTTGTTTTTAACCACCTTTTATTTGAATTAACGGTCATCTTCTCATTGTCGTGTTGTTGCCTCAACAAGCTTTGTTTTCTGGAATTGGTCTTAGTTGCTGCATTTGAGGCACTTTACCCTTGGTTGTGGATTTTTTTGAACATACTATGATTTACTTTATGGTTGTGTCCCTTGTGGACACTGCATACATTGTCATATGTTAGCCAAATCTAAACAATTTATGAGCAAGAATGCAGCTACAGTTTATATTAAGTTTCTAGGCAATTCTGGCACAGACTGGGTTGTTTACCTTGCCACTTCTTGCTCAGCCTTCTATATTGGACAAATCTCACGGCCACTTAGACTACAGATTTCAGAAAATTGCAGTGATCTTAGAGGCAAAAGATCAAGTAATGCTTTATTTAAACATTCATTGGTACATAATAATGCAATTATAGATAGAATTGTGGGGGACACAACAATAAAGCTTGTTGGCATTCTATACTAAATGCAAAAGAAAAGTGGATTATCAAATCGGGTGGTTTATTTCCACCTGGCCTAAATGAGAACTTATAAATAACCAATGAGCTTCAGTTTTGTTTTTCTTTGACAGTATAAAAGGGCACTTGCATTTTCTGTGGTTTTTCATTTACACTGATGAAGACTATTTGATTTTTACAGCTGAAACCGATCTGTTGGTGCTTGGTTTATACATGCTTTAATAAAGCAATTTGGAATTTACACTCCACTGTGTGCTGGCCTTGATTTTTTTTACTCTGGCTGTTCCTTTTTGGGGACGTGCGCTTGCCGTTACTTGCAAGGATAGTTTTTGCTTTACATGATATATCACGAGAAGTGCATTTCTAATCGAACTTCATCAAATTAGGTTTGAATAACAAGGAGAGACCACAAAACAGTGTTCTGATTAAAAGGTGCCATTTTCAAATAGGAATACCAAAGAAACAGAGTATTTACAAAGCTAGAATCAAAAAAGAAAATTACAAATGTTTGAGGGGAGGGGAACCAGTCAAAGGACACTTGCCAATACTGACCACAAGACAGAAGATTCAGCAGGTGGAAGGAAGTAAATAGAAATAATAAAATAAGTCATTGTAATCCTTGTGTGTGTGGGGTGGGGAGGTTTACAAAACTATGCCCCAAGTACTGAAAACTTTCAGAAGTGGCTATACCTTACTGGCAACAAAAATCATCTAGATAAGCATCCCTAGTCTCGCCGCATACTGTGTAAAGGGTAAGGGGGCAGGTTGCTGGGGAAAATTTTACATTTTGGGATTTTCAAGTCTTGCCAGCCTTCATCCTGAAGGTGGTGAAAATGGAATACCCAAGCTCAAACGAAGGAGTTAATTGGTGTAATGCTTTTGGCTGTTTTAGGAGTGAGCAAGTATGTTTAGTTCTTTGTACTACAAGTGACAGTGAAGTTTGGAATGGCAGAACAGAAACATATAATTTTACAACCTTGTGTAACATCGTGAGAACCAATAGTGGTTGGTGATGGGATGTTTGGTAATGTGGATTGTGTTAGAAGAGTAGGGTTTAATGTCTTAGATTTTTTGCAAACAATGTTAGGAAACTGGCTGCTGTTGTGGCAGAGAGGGATAAACCCTGATGGGGTTGGTGGTTACGTGAGTGTCTCAGCTGCAATCCCTAGTGGAGGCTGGGAATGCTGCACAAGAGGGAAGGGTGGTATCTATGGCTGAGCTGCTGTGGAGGAGGGACAATATGCCCAACACCCTCATTGCACACATGCTCACCCACCCCTCTGGCATCACCAAAAAAGCAACAGTGGGAGAAGTAGAAAAGGAGAAGTTAAAGAAATAGAAACTGAGGTTATGGAGTACCTGCGAAGTGAAGGATTTAGTGTAGAAAATCTAACTCAGAAAGCACCACAGCAGGATAGAGCAATGGATATCCAAATTAATGGGAAACCAGTGGAATGGGAAGCAATTGGTCAGGTGCCATATGAAGATATTTTGGAGCCTTTCATAGGAAACCAGTATAAACGTCCACCTGAAGCTGGACAGCAAGGGAAGGAACAGGAAACTGTGGAAACTCTGACGCAGTCAATGTTGAGGAGTGATAGGCCAGTAAGTTCCCATATGATACAGGATGAAACTGAAAAGAATGCGCCACAAGAAGATGTTATAGAACATTATATAGAATGCCCGCAGGAAATGAGAAATAAAAAATGTGCCCTCAGTTTAGAAGAAAACGAGCTAAGAGAAGAGTTGCTTGATTTAATAGAGATAGACATATTAAGATCAATGAAAGAAATAGATTGCAGAAAGTAAATAAAACCCAAAAAGTCATAAGTTTGATAAAACAAACGAGCACAGTAATTAGGACTGTCCATAGAGATCCATGCGATATAACAGAAGTAAACAGGACATATTACTGTGCAGCTAAATTAATAACTGATAAAGCCATACTGCAAGAACACAGGGTAGTGAGGGGAAAGGAAGGGGAAACATCGAATACCATCATGGAAGTATCGAACAGAGAAAACTAGAAAGTAATTAAGACAAGAAGTGTCACTGTTGGAAGAACACAGAAGAGGGAACAGATCAACAACAATACTAAGAAATATGTAATAA
Organism: Protopterus annectens; assembly: GCF_019279795.1. Lineage (NCBI taxonomy): Eukaryota > Metazoa > Chordata > Ceratodontiformes > Protopteridae > Protopterus > Protopterus annectens. Next base: position 1,025,857,826 of record NC_056748.1, on the reverse strand, counting down.
AAGCAATGTGCAGTATTAGAACAGAGCAGGATCTATCAAGCATTATAGCAAATAAGCTAAAAATCTCAGCACAGTCATAAAAACTTAGAAGATAAACAGATAAATATTAAAAAAGTACAAAATAAGCAATTTGTTGACGACCCAAAAAAGTTTTATACAGAGTTGAGAAACAAGGTAAAAGGAACTGAAAGACCACCAAAAAAAGAAGAAATAGATACATTTTGGAGAAGTATTTATGAAGATCCTGTGGAACATAACAAAGATGCTAAATGGACAGAAGTAAAAGAAAGAATAAGAAGCTTAAAGGTACAGGATATGAAATGAGATGAAGTAACTGCCACAGAGATTGAAACAAAGTTAAGAAAAGCCTGTAATTGGAAAACCCCAGGCCCAGATGCAGTACTTAACTTCTGGTTAAAAGTATTAACTTATTTACATGAAGATTAAGCTACGGGTAACAACCACTTACATGCGCGTGCTGAACAGACACCAACCTGGCTAACAACAGGAAAAACAATACTACTACTTAAAAGTGAACCTGCAAGCTACCCTAAAAACTATAGACCAATAACTTGCCTTCTGACGACATATAAACTATACACGGGAACTGATGCCGAAAGAGTTTATAGTAATTTAGAAGAAAACTCAATTATGGCAGCAGAACAAAAGGGCAATAAAAGAAAGTCATATGGGAACAAAGGATCATTATTTGTTAAAGTCATAGTGGAAAACTGTAAAAAGGGGAAGAATCTATGTCTGGCATGGATTGACTACAAAAAAGCATTTGATAGTATCCCACATTCATGGAGTGCTTAAATATGTATAAGATGCACCCTACACCGACTACATTACAGTGACCATGAAGCAGTGGCAGGCCACTTTGCAATTAAGCCATGATAAAGGACAAATTATTATTCCAGGGATAAAAATTCAAAAGGGATACTCCAGGGTGACTCTGTGTCACCGCTGTTATTCTGTCTTGCCCTTAACCCATTAAGCTGTCTACTTAACAGCTTAGGCCATGGCTATAATTTGGCTCCTAGAAAACAACAAAGTGTAAAGACTTCTCATCTTCTCTTTGTCAATGATTTAAAACTGTATAGCTCATCAGATGAGGAACTAAAAGCACAACTGCAAGTTGTCAAAACTTTTTCAGATGATACAAGAATGTCATCTGGTCTTGATAAATGTGCAAAAGCAACCTTTAAAGCAGGAAAACTGCAACACCAAGAAAACATCAGTTTGGGACTAGAATGTGATATAAAAACTTGATCATCTCGAGAGACAATGTATAAATCTTTGGGAACTGATGAAGGATCAACAATAAAACATGAACAAATGTGAATAAAACTTAGTACGGAATACTTTAGGAGAATTAAATTAATCCTGAAAACAGCGGTACATCTAGGAACAAAATCCAAACTATAAAACAATTTGCTCTTCCTGTCCTAACTTACAATTTTGGAGTGATTGATTGGCCCCAAAACGTGTTGGATAGATTAGACAGGAAAATAAGAAGGATGCTTCATGCTCACCAAATGATTTATAAAAATCTGTGCATACCAAGATTACATATCTCCCGTTCCGAAGGAGGTATGGGCCTCCTTGAAACTGATTACATGTACAGATCTGCATTCGTGGGACTCCATACATCTACTGACATCACAAGACCCAAATGCAGTGAAAGTTTTGAAACATGAGAATAAATCTAAGATGATGTCTCTGCTTAAGTTAGCAAAAGTCTATCGGCATCAAGCAGAAATGGAAATCAAAACAGAAGTAGATAAAAATCAGGTAGCAACTGAAAGTGCCAAAAACCAAAAGAAAGTATATAAGGTGAAGGACCAGATGAGAAGGCAAAAAATGTGGAAAATGCATAAATATAGCTGCAAGTATAGAAAACTTCTGGAAGAACCTCATGTTAATCAGGAACAAATGCAGGAATGGTTAACGAGAAGCAAATTCAAATCAAGAGATGAAAGGTTAATACTGGCGGCCCAAGATAGTGGGTTATGTACACATTGGTTTACACAGCCCACTGAACATGTGGGGGAGACAGACAAATGTAGGTTTTGTAAAACTGAACTGGAAACAGTTGCACACCTCATTGCTGGTTGTGACATAGTAATGGCAGAAGGTCTGTATACTGAAAGGCATTATAACGTGGCACGACTGTTGCACTGGGGACTGTGCCAACATTATGGTATTGAAGTGGCTGAAAAACACTGGAAACATGAGCCACAAAGCATCATGGAAAATGATGAAGTCTACATTACATGGGATCACCCATTACCAAAAAGACAGATGCTAAAAAAACGGATATAGTGGTCCATGAAGATAAGTCAAAGGTAGCATTGATTGTTGAAAACGCCACTCCCACTGACTTGCGTACAAACAGACACAAAGTCATAAAATATCAAGATTTGCAGGCAGAAATGAGGGAATGTGGAAGAAAGATACCCAGACAGTTCCAGTACAGTTCCAGTAGAAGTAGGAGCAACGGTTCTTATAAAAAAGAATAGACAATTGTATTTAGACATGTTACCAATACATGTAAACCCATATGAATTGTAAAAGGAGTCATTACTGGGCACATTGCGGGTGCTGCAAAGAGCACTTCTGGCTGACATCAAAGATTGAAACAATACTAATTTTGTGAACTTTGGTCGTACTTTGACTTAGGAATGGGGTCTATTCCCATCATGGTTTTAGAAACCCAAAAGACTTGGAGAAATTAAAAAAGGATAGGGTAATAGTGAGTAGGGTGTAATATACTTAAAAAAAATAAATAAATATATATATATATATATATATATATATATATATATATATATATATATATATATATATATATATATATATTTTGGAGAACAGCTGTGGCTATGTAGAGCCAAATGTTGGCATCTTTAGGATACGAAGACCTCTCAGAACTATCTTAAAAGAAATACAGGCTTCCATGTGCTTCTTTTGCCATTGGACATTCTTACTTTTAACCAGAATGTCCTCTAATTTTCTCATTATCTGTAAAGCATTAACTTCAATTGTCTGACCTTTATGTTTCATTGCTGTCCTTGCTAAATCAGCATAAGATAGCCGTAATAATGGATTGCCTTCAGTTAACAAAAGTTGTTTGAAATCTTTAGTTTCAACATTAATACCAGCAGTTCCATTTGAATTCAGTCGGGTTTCTTCTGTCATGTCCCCTGATGTAGACAAATAAGTTCCAAGTATAAAAGAGAAAACACTGCAGGGGTAAAGTACCTCCAAACAAAACACTGTATGAAGAAACTTGAAAGGAAATGTTAGGTACTCCACGACAATCGAAGCAAACCTCTAAAGACAGCTGAAAAATGTACTTCTTTATTCCAACAAAAAGTAAGCGCTTTTGCATCTCCAAGGACACTTTTTCAGACTTTAAAACAGTTACAAAGCATTCAAAATCCCTTTAAATACCATTTTCTTTTAACAAGAGCCAATAAAAAGGTTAATAAAAATCACATGATAGGCACTCCTAAAAAATGTTTTAAACTAATACTGTACATAGCTAGTCCCAAAGACATGTATATGTGTATAAAACGCATATGAAGCAGCATATAAAAAAGCATATGAAAAGACGTGAAAAACACCATTAAAAACCAACAAAATAACATATATATATATGTGTGTGTGTATATATATATGTATGTGATTGTCTGAAAGTTCACATATATATGTATATGGTTCTACCTCACATAAACGAAACACCACAACACCGACAACGCAATCACTGAAACCACATAACCGACAGTACAAAAACACGAAATTCCACATGCCCGACAACGACATAACCGACGGTACACAAACACGAAACCTCATACACTTCACACACCACAATCAACAAACAAAACACATTCCCCGTCCAAAAACCACATACACAACACAAGCACACCAAAATCCCTACAAACCCACACTAAACCACACATACACAACTACCTACAACCCTGACCCAAACCCTAACCCTAAGGTCCGTCACTACCGCACTTACCTGACCGCTCCTAACCCTAACTCACTTATCCGCCCCTAACCCAAACACAATCACTACCGCACACTTACCTGACCGCTCCTAACCCTAACTCACTTAACCCACCCCTATCCACACTTACCTTACTCGCACCCTAACGTCCGTCACTACCGCATACTTACACAGCCTTTTCCCATTTCGGCATCCTCGGCGTCGGTGCTTTCATCCGTCGGGTCGGTCTTCTGCTTGTCGATCTTCTAGGTCCCGTCGCGTCGGTCTTCTGTGCTGTCGATCTTCTGGGGCTCGCGATTTCCGTGTCGATGCTCCAGCGTGTCGTTGAAGTGAGGTAGAACCATATAGATATAACTCCTAAAACTTGTAGTTAATGGCATAAAAACATCTATAGCTTGGCAAGATGTTATATATCATGTATTTCATTTCATTTTCATTATGCTGATTGCAGATCCAGGAATGTGGTATACTTAGCCATATGCCAGAAATGCAGTACTTTCTATGTTGGAAAGACTAATAGGACACTTAGATAAAGAATAAGGGAACATGTTTATGCCATCAGTAGGGAGAATGAAGGCAACGCTATAGCTAAACATGTCCTACGAAATGATACAACACATAGTTTTAAGTTTCGGGTATTAGAATTTATACATGCCACAGAAAGAGTAGGTAACATTAGTAACTATACAGAAAAAGAGGAAGGGAAGTGGATAATTAGGTTACAGGCTGACAGAGGACACGGCTTGAATGATAGGGTTTCATTGAAGCCTTTTTTGCTTGATCGACCTTTGAAGCACTAACTTTCAGTGGTATAACTGCCTTTTTTAGAAGTAAGTGAATACATCTTCTCCAGGGGTATATTAGTATAAACTTATTTATGAAATACATGATATATAACATCTTGCCAAGCTATAGATGTTTTTATGCCATTAACTTGAACTTTCATTCAAGCACATTATATATATATATATATATATATATATATATATATATATATACCAACACACACACACACACATATATATATATGTTATTTTGTTGGTTTTTAATGGTGTTTTTCACATGTCTTTCCATATGCTTTTTTATAATGCTGTTTCATATGCTTTTTATACACATATACATATTTTTGGGACTAGCTATGTACAGTATTAGTTTAAAACATTTTTTAGGAGTGCCTATCATGTGATTTTTATTAGCCTTTTTACTGGCTCTTGTTAAAAGAAAATGGTATTTAAAGGGATTTTGAATGCTTTGTAACTGTTTTAAAGTCTGAAGAAGTGTCCTTGGAGACGCAAAAGCGCTTACTTTTTGTTGGAATAAAGAAGTATATTTTTCAGCTGTCTTTAGAGGTTTGCTTCGATTGTCGTGGATTACCTACCATTTCCTTTCAAGTTTCTTCATACAGTGTTTTGTTTGGAGGTACTTTACCCCTGCAGTGTTTTCTCTTTTATACCTTTCTAATCTCTGACTGAGTCTTGTAGTTACCATGCAGTATTTTATATGATGTCCTAATTATTCTTTTTTTAAAAGCAGCTTCTGTTCTAGACTCAACTAAAAGCTCTATCAGAGCCGGTCTTCCACTTAGCACTCCTCTATCCCTTTTTCTTTGCATATACTTTATAAATCCCACCTAAGGATGGTAGTCCCTAACCTGCAGTTCAAACTTCTGCTAGGCCTCATCCGTCTCTACTACCTTCCCTCTCCATTTGTTTCCTATACCTTGGTTAGTTTGCTATTTTTCTCCTGTACCCCTCCTTGCAGTTGTCCCTATTGGTAAAATCTCCTTTCTCCTTTCCTGTGTTAGCTTGGGTCTTAAAATACACTTTCTGCTCTGTGTGGTAGTTACTCTTTTAATGGCTGTATATTGTATTTGCACAGTAAACAGCTGAATCATGACAGTAATGGTACAGCAGACACTTGCTTCACATATCCACATATGTAGTACCTGTTGACCAAAGGTACAGTACAACTTTGCCACTTATGCGCTGCATTAGTAAAATGAAAACCTACAGAATGGCGACAGTGGTATGAAATACATCCTGATGTGCAGTACATACTCTACCCCGGTCAGTGTAGTTAAGATAATTGATACAGCATACACGACCATTATGTGCCATATCTATTATATGCAAATACAGTACATATTGATGGGCAGGCAGAAGGTTCCATGTACTTCGCTGGATAACAGGATAATTCTATTCAGTTGCTAAAAGAAAGTTTAGCTGCCACATACAGATTTGTGTCCAAGGACAACACTGACTGTGGTACAAAAATTATAGGTGACGTATGCTGTGTTAAGGACAGCAGTGTCTGTCATATAGTCCTTGAACATAAATAAGTAAACCTGAAAATGAAGTGGGGGAATTCTAATGATGTTGCAAAGAATTTGCAGCCAGTGGGAGGGTATTATATGAAGACAATATGTTGCAAAAGTAGCATTTTAAAAAGGTTCAGCAATTATAGCTAGTGATCATTGATTTAGTATTTTCATTGAGAAAGATATACACTGTCATGTATGTCAATTTAAACTTTATTCAACATTGTTTGCCTTTAATTCCAAGTAACAGAGGGACTGTACACTTGAATTAATTGGGGTACTAGGCTGTGGACTTTATTTTTAAGCAGTATGTTATCCTTATCTGATGTATGGGTACAAAGTGAAATATGAAGATTTTTTCTTTAATGGTACTCAATATTTTTTAGTTTGACTAGACTTTTATATTTATATACAGAACTGCTTTATTGTTCTTTTGTAGTTACATTACAAAACACAGCAAGAAACACAGTAAACACAGATCATTTTCCTCAGTCTTATAGGTTCATAGGTGTGTACTAGGCTAATGGTCCTGGAGTGTTTAGAAGCCTAGCCTATAGGATTACCCTAGCATCGTGCCACCCAACCTTATAGTGCCTCTGTCGAGTAGAGCCACTGGAGTGATCCCCGGGGTGAATTTTCTACTTTTCATCCACTTATCAAGATTTCTCTCGAAGAAGGCCAGTGAGGTGCTCTGCTTGACATGTATGGGAAGTCTATTCCATAGCATGGGCAGTCTCTGGGTTATGAACCTGTCCCGTCAACATGTTCTGTTGATTATGGTAATGAGGTTGAGGTCTCTGGAGTGTGTGGTGGGATTGGGAATGGGATTTCTTTAGCTGTAGCATTTCTAACAGAGCTGGGTCAGACATGGCTTTGTAAGTCGAGCAGAGATCGCCTCTAATAGGAGATATGAGATAGAGAATAGTTGGAGTTATTTGAGTCTGTCCATACAGGTCAAGTGTTTAAGGCCTAGGATCCTCTTTGTGAGGTACTTTTGTGGCCTCTCCAATTGATGCAGGTATCTAGTGAGGTATATGCCAAATGGAGCATTGCACTCGATGACTGGCCTAATGAGGGAAGAGTAGAGAGAGACAATGACCTCTTTCTTCCTGGATGCAAAACCTTTAGTAATGAGAGGTGCCACATAGAAGGACTTTCTGACCACAGTGGCAATGTGGTGATCAAAAGAGAGGTTGCTGTCAACCTGTGTTTCCAGATCTCTTATAACGCCTTCTGTGTTCAGTGGACTTCCATCGATGGGGTAATTCATGGGAACCGGGTTTTTTCCAAAGGGGTGATGATGACACATTTTTTGGCATTGAACTTAAGGCCATGATTCTGACATCAGTCTTTGGTCTCAGTGATGCCTTTCTGTAGGATGTCAACATTACTTGGAGAGTTAATAATAGCTCCCAACTTGCAATCGTCTGCGAACTTTGTCAGCCAGAGTCCCTTTGTGTTGGCCTGGACTTCAAAGAAGTAGATACCAAACAGGAAAGGACCCAGGACCAAGCCCTTTGGGACTCCACTCATGACTGTTCGGCAGTCTGACTTGGAGTCAACTACTTTCACACTGTGGGTTCTATCTGTGAGCCAGTTTGCAACCCACCTAGTGATAAAGGGGTTGATGCCTAGCTTAGTGAGTTTTTCTATTATCCCTGAGTGGGGAATGGTATCAAAGGCCTTGGCCAGATCAAAGTAGGCTGTATGAACCACCTTGCCTTCATCCACATCTCTGGTGACTGACTCAAAGAAGTCGACCAAGTTAAGCAGGCATGATCTACCCTTCACAAAACCAAACTGTGTGGGATCCAGAGTTTGGAGATTCCCTATATCCTTGTTTATTAGGTCCATGATGATGCATTCCATAGCTCTGCATATCAGACCCATCAGGCGATAGTTCCCAGGGTCTGTAGTCGCTCCTCCTTTGTGGAGAGGGATGACTGTAGCAGTGTGCCATTTGGTAGGGACAAAGCCTGAGGTGAGGCTGTGTTTGAACAGGGCACACAGGTGAGGTGCCAGTTCACTCTGAAGTTCATGTAGAACACAGCCAGGGATATTGTCAGGTCCCATAGAAGCTGTATTCTTGGCCTTGGACAGTGCTGTTTTAACCTGTGCGGTAGTAATACTGGGTGCCTGGCAATCTGCTGATGTTCTTCGTGTTTTACTGTTGCAGTCATTACATTTGGGTAATCCTGCTGGCAGGTTGCCCTCAGTCATCCTGAATTCCAAAGTCTTGGATCCTGCGTCGGTTGCTGTCGCCCCTTCCCTGACGTCAGGTCGTCAGGGGTATAAAAGATGCAGCCAACGCCATTTTCTTAAGTCTTTCTTGCCACGTGGTGCCCGAAGCAGAAGAAGTTAGCAAGTGCCAGTCGGCCATCTCCTGAGATTTTCGTTCTCTAATTTCAGATCCGAAGTCTTCATTAAAAGCTAAATACCCCATTGGGGAAACTTTTTTCTTGCTCCAGACTGATGTCAGAAAAAGTTAATAATTGTATTCCTTGTGGGAAGCAAATACCTCATAGGGACTTTCACTCTTACTGTATTCCTTGCCTAGGCCCTGACCACGACGTTTCTAGTTGTCAGTTTTGTGCCAGATTTAACCAACGCACTATTAAGCATCAGTACGATTTTGCACTAAGCTATTTTGGGCGCAAATTTAATTATACAATGTTGTCGATAGCCATCCAACTACCAGAGTTCACAAAAAGGGCAAAGAAAAAGAAAAAGACAGGCAACCGAGGTCCAAAACCAACGACAAAGCTTCTCCTAAGCCAGTTGCCGGTTCTCAGTGAGGCGCTTTCGCAGCCCCTGATGTCCGCTACTTTAGAGTCGCAGGCCGCTACTGACACCCACGTGGAGTCGGTCAGGCCACTTGAAACTCAAGGTATTGGAGTCTCAGAGACTATTCCCTCAGATGGGTCCGGAGCCGCTGAGCAGGCATCGGCTTCTGAGGGTGTATTCAGACCTAAATAATTATACATTAAACCAACCGGCTTCAAAGGCAAGACTAAAGCACCTTTAAAAGCAAAGAAACAAGTTCACCAGCCACATGGACAGGCCTCCATGCCCCAAAAACAGATGCTCAAAATGGCCGAAGACTTAATTACCTTGATCAGGGGTTCCCATCCCCCTCCTGATAAGAAGCCTAGGCAAGAGACAGACTATGAATCTTCAGATCAGGTTTCCATTTCCTCTGATTCTTCTTCTGATCAGGAATGTTCTCTTCCCCCCTATGAGGATTCTGATGCTGAAGAATCTATTCCTTCAGCTTCTCCTCCTGAAGACTATTCCTTTGGGGAAACCTTGAATACCATGAGGGAGCATTTCCACTGGGAGAGCCAAGGTTTTTCAGAACTAAGAAGAGGCTCAGGGACTTCCTTCTACTGCCTCAACACAGGCCTCTAGCTATTCCACCTGTGTTAGATATTGAAGATGCTGTGCTTTCAGAGTCTAGTCTGACCCCTGACTCCTTACCTCCAGCTCCTGTTAAGCCTGACAGATACTACAGGGTTCCTGACTCTCATAAATTCCTTTTCAAAAACCCTGCTGCAGACCCAGAAACTATTTCTCAGGGTCCCAAAGGGGTTAAGGCTTCCACTGCAAAAATCCCTACCCCATCTGACAGATATTCTAGAGCATTGGACAAATGGGGAAAAAAGATTTACACATCTGCTACCTTGGCTATAAGGGCTTTAAACTGCCAATTTCATATGCTCAAATATCAGCAATATGTCATGACACTGCTTAAACAGAAAAGGTTGGTAAATTCTGAATGTGCAGATAACAAAGAAATGCAGGATTTATTGCATGCAGCTGAACAAATTGGAAAGCATACTTTGCAATGTGGTTTTGATTCTCTGGAGGCCTCCTGCAGGGCCACTGTTACGGGTTCTGTAATTAGGAGGCATGCTTGGTTAAAGGAACAAAATCTGCCTGATCATGTCAAAGCTAAATTATTAGATACACCATTACAGCATGATACCTTGTTTGGTGTTAAGGCAGAAGAGGTGTTAAAGAAAATGGAGGACAAAGCTAAATCTATGCAAACGGTCAAAGATTTTTTACAAGTACAGCCACCTAGGTTTAGCAGACACTGGCCCGCAAAGAATTGGTCCTTTCCAGTGTCAGACAGACCTCAAACGGGCAGATCCCAGCAGCAAGGTTCATACAGGTCTAAGCAATGGGGAGCTTCTACCTCCAGAAGTGGAAAAGACAAATCACAACCATACAGGAAGCAGTCCCAATGACTTCCCCCTGCCAGCACCAAGCACTTGTCTACTGGCAGAACCTTTAGGGGGAAAATTAGCACTTTTTTCTCAAAATTGGCACATTATAACCCAGGACAAATGGGTTCTAAAAATAGTGTCACAAGGCTACAAGTTTCACTTCAATACCCTGCCAAGGGCACACGGTTGGCCAGACCTGCCAAAAAATCAATGGGCAGAGGCTCAAAAACAAGTCTCATCCCTCATGGACATGGGGGCTATTCAACAAGTGCCACAGCAAGAGCAAGGACAAGGATTTTACTCAAGACTGTTCTTGGTACCCAGAAAGGATAAAACATGGAGACCAATACTGGACCTATCTATTCTAAACACTTTCCTGGATATACCAAAATTCAAGATGTTGACCTTACAGCAGCTTCTGCCCATGCTGGGCAGAAAGGCTTGGCTGGTCACTTTAGACCTAAAAGAGGCATACCTGCATGTCCCAATCAGACAATCATGCAGAAGATACCTCAGATTCAAGGCTGGTTCAAAGCATTACCAATTCTCTGCACTGCCCTTTGGCTTATCTACGGCGCCCAGGGTCTTTACAAAGTGCCTGGTACTAGTAATTGCTTTCTGCAGACAAAGAGGAATACAAATATATCCTTACTTGGACGACTGCCTCATTCAAGCAGAGAACAAGGACATCCTACTACAGCATTTGTCGTTTGTGAAAAGACTTTTACCATGCCTAGGGTACACAGTCAACGAAAATAAATCAAAACTAGTACCCTCTCAAGAGATAATATTCCTGGGTGCAAGCTTAAATACAACTGCCCAGATGGCTTATCTCATGCCAGACAAACAAAGGCAACTGACTACCTATTTCAAGGAAATGGCAACAAAGGCCCAGTTATCTGCAAGAAAAATTCTGCAGGCTTTGGGTTTCATGGCATCCTGCATCCTACTAATTCCATATGCAAGACTGCATATGAGGAAACTTCAATGCTACCTAAAAAGTGTCTGGACACAACATTGCCACAGCCTAGAAACAATGATTACTCTCCTTCTTTGCCTGCAACAGGAGTTTCGATGGTGGGCAAAGGCTTGTCACCAAAACAAGGGACAGCCATTCTCACTTCCCCCAGCCAGGCAGAACCTACCAACGGATGCATCAGATTATGCCTGGGGGGCCCACATGGCAGGAAGAGGCATTCAGAGTACCTGGTCCTCAAGTCAAATGCATCTACACACAAATCAAAAAGAGATGCTAGCTGTTCAAAATGCCCTGACAGCCTTCAAGGACCCAATTCATCTGGGACAACTACTGATAAAGACAGACAATACCACGGTCATGTGGTACATAAACAAGCAGGGGGGCACGCATTCTTACCCCTTTTGCAGACTAGCCATGACTTTATGGGACACAGCAGTGACTTACCAAGTTCATCTGCAGGCACAATTCCTGCCAGGAAAGGACAATACTCTGGCAGCTGAACTAAGCAGAAACCTCATGGATCCCCACGAGTGACAACTGGATCCACAAGTCTTCAGCATGATAAAGAAATAGGGACGCCCAGACATAGATCTATTTGCCTCCCCTCACAACTATCAACTAAAAAGATTCTGCACAAGGACTTATCACAGACAAGCATGGAAAGTGGACGCCTTATCTTTCAACTGGAAAAACCTATCAGTATATGCCTTTCCTCCACTGCCTCTCCTCCTCAAGGTACTCCTAAAGGTGAGACAGGAAAAACCAAAAATTATTCTGATTGCCCCAAACTGGCCCCGCCAGTACTGGTATCCGATCTTAAGGAACTTATTTCAATGCCCAGCCTGGACCTTACCTCAAATACCTCACCTACTGTCCCAACAAAACAATCAGATTCTGCACAGCCAACTCAGGACTCTAAACCTGGCAGCATGGAGGATAATGTAGCCATACAAAGCACACCTCTCAGTAAAGCTGTGATGGATGTCATTTTGGAAGCCAGAAGGCCTAGAACTAGAAAATACTATGCTGGAAAATGGAAGAGATTTTGTGCTTGGAACCAAGCTCAAGGAACTGACATATCTGTACCCAATATTCCTCAGATTTTGCAATTCTTAACTGAGATGCTGGACAAAGGCCTATCTTTTTCATCAATTAAAATTCATGCCTCTGCCATTTTGGCTCATTACAATACAGAGCCACCACTCTTTTCACATCCTTTATTAAGGCAGTACCTCAGAGGAGCCAAAAATTTAAGGCCTCCAAGGAGACTGCCAATGCCTGCATGGGACCTCAATTATGTATTGGAAAAACTCACCCTACCTCCTTTTGAGCCAGCTACTACTGCGGATATAAAGTTCTTATCTTGGAAAACAGCTCTGCTCCTAGCAATAAGTTCTGCAAGACGAGTGTCAGAGCTACAGGCTCTCATGGCTGTGGAACCTTTTATCATTTTTTATCCAGACAGGGTCTCTCTGAGGACAAACCCTACATTTATGCCTAAGGTGCTGTCCAGTGTAGCCCTTAACCAAACTATTAATTTGCCAACTTTTTATCCAAATCCACAGAACAAGAGGGAGAAAAATTCTGCATTCTTTAGATGTACACAGACAACTTCGATTCTATTTGGACAAAACTAAAAGTTTTCAGAAAGACAGAACAATTACTAGTGGCATATGCTGCAGGATCACAAGGAAAAGCCATCTCCAAGCAGACTATTTCAAAGTGGATAGGTCACTGCATTCGTTTCTGCTACTCTCGGCATGGCAAGCCAGTGACTAAGGGCATTAGGCCACATTCAACCAGAGCAGCAGCCACTTCGGTAGCCTTTCTCAGGGAAGTACCAACCAAAGACATTTTAGAGGCTGCTACTTGGAGTTCAGTGCACACCTTTACAAAGCATTACAATCTTCCACTTTACTCTAAATCCAGAGCAGGCTTTGTCACTGCAGTTCTGCAGGGCCTCATAGCCGCTCCTAATACTGTTTAGCTCCAGCCCCCCAACCATAGCTTTGGGACTCTACCCAAATGTAATGACTGCAACAGTGAAACACGAAGAACATAGTACAGTTGTGTACACTTACCATAAATGTAGATGTTCGAGTGTATTCACTGTTGCAGTTAAGGTTACCCACCCGCCATCCCCCTTATTTCTGCTGGAACTTATCTTTACTTCTCTGATCTATACAACCTATGTGGTGTATTTGCTTGTAGATGAAGGTAAAGTTTATTTTGCTCCATGTATGTTTTCTATATATACCTAGTCTACCCTTTTGGGGGCACCTGACATCTGGGGCAAGAAAGACTGAAGAAAATGGCATCAGCTGCATCTTTTATACCCCTGACGACCTGACGTCAGGGAAGGGGCGACAGCAACTGACGCAGGACCCAAGACTTTGGAATTCAGGCCGACTGAGGGCAACCTGCCAGCAGGATTACCCAAATGGAATGACTGCAACAGTGAATACATTCGATCATCTACATTTATGGTAAATGTACACAACTGTACTGTATTGTGATTGGTCCTTTGGGGAGAGACAAGGGGTAAAGTTGGCACTGAATCTGTCGGCCAGTATATTGGCAATATCTGTTGGCTCGGTGTAGGAGGTACTATTGTGCAGTAGCTCAGAACAAATCTGGGTATTGTTGTGGAGATTCTTTACATAACTATAGACGGCCTTGTGGTTGTCTTTACTATCTTCTGCAATTCTGTTTTCATAGCCAGCTTTAGAGGATTTGATGGGAGTTTTTCCAGTCTTGGGACTTCACCTTATTCCGCATCACTTTTCTTCTTCTGTTGTAGAGTTTGTTTACGGCAGGGCACCACCAGATTGGCTTCCTTTTTTGGAGGAGAGCGTCTTGGTTCTATTGGGTAGGATGAAATCCATGCATTTGTGTACGTGTTCGTACAGTGCACTGGTGTATGATTCGGCAGTCATGCAACTGTTCTCCATTTGTATGGGTGCCGTGAAGTTAGCCACCTCTGTTTTTAGGAGCCCAAAGTTTGCTTTGGAGAAGTTTTTCATGGTGGTTACTTTTGCGGCAGGGGGGGGGGGGGATTTCCAAGGTGATTAGTTTGTGATCGGATCTAACCAGGGATGAGTTAACTACTGGTGTAGAGCAACAGTCGCTCATATTAGTGATGACCAGGTCAAGGATGTTGCTACCTCTAGTGGGTTTAAGAACGAGCTGGTCCAGGGCATTGGAATTAATGAATTCCAGGAAACGTTGGGCAAGTGTATTGGTTCATGAGTAGTTTTCCCAGTTAATGGAGGGGTAGTTAGTCGCCCAGTATGAGAGTGTTAGGTTGGATCACAATATTCTTCATAGTGCTTAGGAACGTGGAGTGTGAGTCTTGGGACATGGTTGGGGACCTATAGCAGGCTATGACCTGACTCGCTGTCTTACCCAATGTTAGCTGCACCTGAAGTATCTCAGATGTGTTATGTTGGGCTACCAGTCGGGAGGTGTGTGCATCTTTATGAATATGGAAACACTACCACCTTTGGAGCGTTGGTCCAAGTTCTGGGGCTGAAAGGTGTGGAATGAGTTATAGCCTGGTAGTGCAGGGGTGCTTTTTGCTGCTTTGAACCAGGTCTCTGTTGCAGCACAAATGTCGATGTTCTCCATTTTAAGGAGTGCTTCGAGTGAGTTCATTTTGAGATTTAGACATCTAGCACTGAGCAACATGACCCTCAGATTGCATTTTTTTGAGCTGTTACGGTGGTAATTTGGTCTTTGGAACACTGCCTAAAAAAGGCACTATAGGGATAGCAAGAGCCTTATGACTAGTATGTTGGGTATGCTGTTTTGCCTTAGGGGCTTTGCAAAACCTGAGTGGATGGCCTATGCTTTAGTCATTTTATTTAAGAAACTATAAAACTTAGAAGGCAATGCTCTGCAGATTAACACTTTGAGATTAGTTTATGCAGTGTAAAATTATGCTTGATTGGTTGGTATGGTCAACAAACACAGAATGCTTTGGGATGACTTTATGGGTCTGGGACAAGAATATAATGAAAAAGGTATATCCTATGTGCCAAGACATAACAAGACCCCCCCCCCCCAAAAAAAAAATTAGGAGGGGGAAAAGTTTGCAAAGCAGACACTACCAGAGAGCTAAATATGAAAACAAGGTTTAGTAAACAAGCTTTCTAAGCAGAAGAAATCTTGGAGTCTAATCACTGTATGAATGACTGTAGGGAAATTCAAAAATAGTGTGGTGAATATAATAGTCAAGTGACATAAAACACAATATAAATACCTTAGAAACCAGGAGTTTGGCAGAATAAAGGATACTGAAAACACACAGGTGAGGAAGGCAGCTGTAAAGAGGCAAAACTAATTACACTGTAAGTAAGGAGCAAAATATGTCAGAAATGTTGAAGCTGAAGGAAGGGTGGCGGAAATGGGAATTAGATATGCACTGTAGCTCAGAAAATTATGAAGAGGCAGAGGATGTAAAATGTTGGAGAATTAATACACAGCAAAGTAAGGAAACCAAGAAGATAGAGTTGGAATTAAAATCGGAGAGCAGCAGGGCCAGACATAGTAAGAAAGCAAAAAGGCAACCTTGAAGAAAGGAGGAGTAAGGTAACAGGGTGGCAGCAGAAACAAAGGATAGAAGATCATGGGTGGGGGAACTACTGAGCAGGAGTTGGATTTGGGGAGTAAAGAGGGGCGAAGAAAGGGTGCAGTTAGGTAGATATCATGGTTGGTTGATACAGAAAAAAATGTAAAGACATGCAATGAAGCCAAGTTAGGAAGCAGGAAGAGGTGCATATGTGAATCATGAAGCTGAATTACATAAGGCAGGAAAAATTAGATGATCTATGGAAAAAAATGAGGGGGGGCAGTGAAGTGCAAGCCAAGTTAAGGAAGGCAGTCTAATGTGAAGGTGATGGTGGTGATAGTCTGAAAATACCAAGCAGATTTGAGATGCAGGAAACACAGCCAGAGCAGACTGAAATGCTGCTGCTAGGTATCTCTCTCATGGAGGTGGGGAGGGTTCAAGTGGAGGGTAAAGGAGACATGTGGTGGTAGTGCATATGGTACCAGGGCTAATGCTACATTCAATGAAAATATGTTTCATCTGGGCATAAATGCTCTATCAAGGAATTGTGAAAGAACTAGGAAATACAGCTGGCTTCTCAAAAATCTTGCCAATGTTAAAGCAGGATTTGCTAGGTGAGAAAGGAGAAAATAGTTTAGCAGCTCGCTGAAGGGGTAAAGAATGAAGAGTTGTCTGAGATGGAAAGGTTGCAACGCACCTAGTAACATGTGATATAAAAAGGGGTCCTAAAAAGTACATTATGTCCTTTAAGAAGGAATGGAGAGGGTCTGAAAATATTCAGGAAGTCTCTCAGTTACCACAAAGGATTAAAGCTATGAGTTGTTAAACAGCCATTTCCTGTGATACAGGGTGGGATTCTCTCAGCCTCAATTTCCCTACTGTTTTATCTTGAGAAAGACTTGTGTTTTCAGACAATGGGTTAATAGTGTCCTGGACTACATGCCTAGTGACTACCGAGGAAAAATAAAATAGTAAGATTACTACAAACACAGCCAAGTAGAAGAGCATACAGCAAGGTAAAAGGCAAGACAGCAATGCTGTACACCATTAGAAGTTTGGGAAAAAGAGTGAGGAAGTTTCGGACAGTCAATGGGGGAGGGAGGAGCTGGCACTGTAGGAAGAAGAGACTGGGACACAGGTTCACAGGTACAGGACCTTTTGGAGGGTTGTAAAAAAAAGACAAGGAATGATGGTAATTGTAGGGTAGGAACCAGATATGAAATGTTGGAAGAGATGAAGGCTGACTAAGAAAAAAAAAAAAAGGGCAACGAAGAATAACAAATATGGCAGCCAGGCTGGAGGATAGGAAAAGAGAGCACTACCAAACAGTCTACATATCACCAAATGCATCCAAACTGGAAGATAAAATAATGAAGGACAGAATATGAAAATTAAGAGGATGCATGGTTCCATGCCACACAGGGATGTAGCCCTCACTTGTGAATCTAGAAGTCCAGGTTCGAATAGTGGAATTGATCCATGAAGAGTCCACTGGAGGGGTGGGAAGCAGCAGCGTTTTGCCACCCTTCCTATATCAGGGAGAGAGGGAGAAGTGCACAAAGTGTTTGCCCATGGATGTAGTTCTGCACTGACACTCCTGCATATTAGGCATGCAGAAGTAAAAGGTGTAGGGCATAAAAAAATCCTAACTTGTCCCTAAGATAATGGCTTAAATCAACCAGAATCTCACCACAGTTGATGCCATTTTAGCCAGGCGGCAGATGAGTGAATAGATCAAAGCATGAAGAGAGGCTTGACCACGAGATGTAGAAGACAAAATACATAAACAAAATGGAAGTGATCACAATTGGATACTTCGACCTGCCAAAGACACACTGGAGCATCCCAAGAAAAGTTCATCACTAAAATAACATACAAGACAGAATTCACATAGCAGTCCTGGATAGATACAAGAACAGGATATTTTAATGAAAAAGGGTAAAAGGGATTCATAAAGGTGTTACAGGAAAGAGGGATGCTAGGAACAGAGTTAAATGAGCTGATGCCAATGGATGTAAAGCTATAAAAATGCAGAGCACAAAGTAATATTTGTTGTGCCTGTCTTCACAGAAGAAATGAGGTGTATTATGCCACCATATAAAGGGATGAAGTCAAGTGAACTTAGAATGAATGCTATGGTTCTAAGAGATGAATAGACATCCTTCAGGGGTCCTCTGTAACTTCTGTGGGCACTTGGTGACTGGCATCCTCATCGAACTGTTCAACAGGACCTTCACAGAAGAAGCAATTTCAGACTGGAAGGGCACCATGCGGATACAGCTTCAAAAGTGGCAAGAAGCAATAAACCAGGGGAGCTAAAGGCTAGTCAACTTGTCCTCAGTGGAGGGAATTTTTTTTTTATTTATTTATTTTATTTTACATTTGTTGACCGGGCTAGTCTGGCTGGATACATGTCCATTTTCAGCAGGGGCCCGAGGAGAAAAGCTCCACTATATACTGGTACATTACATAAAATACATTACTATAAGATACAACTTATAAGGATTAATGAACTAATTGAATGTAGGATATTAACAATACAGAAGCATTTTTACAGAAATGTACAGTTCTTAAATTACATCATTTTTTACAGAATATGTATACTACTTAAAATACTAAATACTGAGTAGAATTCCTAATCCCATATTAGGAAAAGCAGGAGTAGTAATTTTGAAAAGAAAGAAAGAAAGAGGTAGCACATACAAAGGTCTATACTATATAGTATTGACAGTTATGATAATACATTTGTGCCAGGGCACCAGTTCTAAGAAATAGAATTGCACAGCAGGGAGCAAAGTGTAGGTTTAAGTGAGGGGGTAGATGACAGGATCCAGAGGTGTATTGAGTAAAGAGAAAAGATGTTATAGGAAAAGTAATATCTAAGTGGATATAAGGTGAGCTACAAAGGAGGAGTGATACAAGTAGTAGAGACAAGTAGAGAAAGTAATGGAGAGAGTTGTAAAGAGAGTTGGGCACTAAAGTCAGTCAGGATTAGAGCAAGGGCATAGCCAGTTGGATTTGAAATGGTACCTTAGTTGTTTCTTGAAATGTTTTGATGAGCCTAGGGAGGTCAGTTCTATGGGAAGTTTATTCCAGTAAGAGCCAACAACATTTGTAAACAAGGAGTCGCCAGCTTTATTGTGTGATTTGAGAGTAGTGACTAGCAGTTTGTTTGCTGAGCGGAGGGAAGTAAGATTCTTGTAGGGGGTGACAAGGTTATTAAGTATTGGTGTATTATTATGGTAATGGAGAATTTTATAGGTGATAACTAACTGGTGGAGGAGAATTAGACTTTGAAGTTCAAGCCAGCCGAGTTTTTTGAGATTATCACAATGATGGGTACAAAATGGGGTACCTGTGGCAAATCTGGCAATGTTATGGTAGGTTGTGGCAAGTTTCTGAAGGTTTGATTTTGAAAGGTTGATAAAGGATGGGGAGGCATACAGTAATGTAGAGATGAGATGAGTTTGGGCTACAGACACCCTGCTAGTTGGTGTAAGAAAGGGCTTAAGTCTATAGAGGGCACATATCTTTTTATTTACAGCTTTGATGGTTAGGTCGATGTGGGAATGAAAGTTCAGTTGATTATCTATTGTAAAACCTAGCAGTTTAGTTGAAAAGTCAGGTGTAATGATAGTGCCATTATCAGAAACAACAGAGAAGGAGAAGGGGGTAGACTTAAGGGTAGGTGAGAAAAGTAATAATTTGTTTTTTTTGGGATTGAGGAGGAGACAGATATGTTGGAACCATTTTTCTGCTGCTGTAAAGACTTTTTGGGTGGAAGAATGGAGTTCAGCTGGAGATCCAGCAGAGCAGATGAGAGTTGAATCATCTGCATACTGAATACATGTGGATGTTGGGAGTGAAATAGATAGGTTATTGATAAATATGGAGAAAAGAAGGGGACCTAGGATGGATCCTTGAGGGACACCGACAGTGACTGGGAGCTGAGAAGATAGATGGCTGGCCCAAAGCACAGCTTGTTTTCTATCCTTCAGGTAAGAGTCAAACCAGTGCAATGCCATAGAGTCAAGTGAGAGAGATTTCAAAGTGTCTAGCAGAAGTTGATGGTTCACCATATCAAAGGCTTTAGACAGGTCGAGAAATAAAGCAGAGGAGAAAAGGTTGTTATTGCGATTTGTTGATATTGTCTGTGAAGGAGAGAAGAGCAGTAGAAGTGCTATGGAAAGGTCTAAAGCCGTGTTGGGAGTCTGCTAGTAGGCTATTATGTAAGAGATGATTTAAAAGTTGTTGGTGTATACAACGTTCCATAATTTTAGATAGAGGAGATAGAAGGGCTATGGGACGGAAATTCGTAAGCTCATTAGTGTTTCCTCCTTTATGCAGAGGAATGATGTGGGAGACCTTCCAGAGGGAAGGAATAGTAGATTCGGTTATTGTTCTATTAATTAAGATGGAGACTGGGTATGCTAGTTCTGCTGCTGCTAGTTGTAGATATTCGGCTGGTAGTTGGTCGGCTGATGGAGTGCATGGTTTAAGCTTTGAGAGTAATTTACGTATGTAGGTAGTGGAGACTGTCTTAAATTTTAGTGTGGGGGTATTTATTTGAGGAGAGGTCTTTGAGGGAAGTGGGGAGCCATGGTGTTTGCTAGTGAGGTGACTGTTTCAGAGAAGAAGTTGTTGAATGTATTGGCAATTATGTTGGGAGGGGTTTCAGCTAGGGTAGTTGGAGTAGGTGTTTTGGTATTCCCTGGATGGAGCAGTTTGTTGATTCCTGACCAGAATTTTTTAGGACTAAGATTTTGATTTTGCTGATATTGAAGGTAATCATTTTTTTTATCAAGATAGGTGAGTTTTTTTGTGGTATTTCTAAGGTTTTTGAAGTTTTGATGGTCAGTTTGGTTTTTAGTAGTTCTCCATTTTGACCATAGTTTGTTCCTTAATAGCATGGTTTGCTTGGTTTCTTTAGAAAGCCAAGGGGCTGCTTTGGATCCTATTCTAATTAAGCGAGAGGGGGCGTGATGGTCAAGGATATGGAGAAATGTGTTGTTGAATAGGGTAACAGCTTCATCTAGGGGGAGGTATTTTAGAGCTGACCAGTTGTATTCTTTGAGTTCATTACGGAAAGAAGGAAGGTTAAAGTTTTTTTTGCTACGTATAGTACGATAGCTAGCCTGTTTGAGATTGTTATTTTTTTGTTTAGTGATGTAGGTGAGGAGATGGTCGCTGATTTTGTCTGGGAGTGTTCCAGTTTTATATAAGAGGTGATTATTGTTGACTAATATCCAGTCCAGGATGGCTTGTTTATTGGTAGTTTTGTTAATTCTAGTTGGGGAGTTTATGGTTTGTTGAAAATTGAAGAGGTTGAGGTGATAGATGGGTTTTGGTGTTATGCAGGAGTTCCAATCAATATTAAAGTCTCCTAGTATTATGGTTTCCTGAAGAAAGTTACAGGAGAGCCAGCTAAGAATGTTTTCAAGTGTATTTAAGTTGTTGCCAGGGGGGATATAGGAACATATTATATAGATGGCTTTGCTTTTATTTATTTGGAATTTGCTGCAGAGTATTTCAGCATTTGCAGGGAAAGGAGGCAGGGAGTCGATTGAGGACACCTGCAGTTCAGATTTATAGAGTAAGGCAACTCCTCCACCCTTTTTGTTTAGACAATCCTGCCTTAAAATGTTATATCCAGGTGGGGTAATTTCATTGTCTTTGGTCCCTGGTTTAAGCCAGGTTTCAGTAAGACAGAGGATATCAAATGCGTAGAGGTCAATTAAAGCATGCAGTTGTGTGATTTTGTTGTTATTGCTATGAATGTTTAGGTGTGCTATTGTATGTGAGTTATGAGAGAAAGGTGTACTAAAGAGGTTAGTAGTTTGGTTAGTGAGGGAGTGGTTGAGGGGATTATCAGGCCCAGGGTTGGGATGAATGTCCCCGTCTAACAGTAGGAGTGTTAGTGGGAGTGGACATGCTTTTAAGTTTTTAAAGGGTATAATTAGGTAGAACTTTTTTGTTCTGAGATACCTGTTATGGAGTATTCTGTGATAGTGAGGGGTAAGGAAAGGACAGGTAGACAGGAGGTTAATAAAGGTTTGTTCAGATTTAGGTAGGACAGCGGTAGTGTGTTTAGATAAATTAGGAGATCTGTTAAGAGTGAGATACTCGTAGGAAGTGGGGGTGTAGTAGAAAAGAAGGATGTTAAGGAGTAGCAGTGAGAAAGGTAGTTTAAGAGTGAAAGGCATATTAAGTTTGTTGAGCTTAACAAGGTTGGAACTTAGTTGAAATTAGGATGGTAGGGGATGGGTGTGGCTGTAATAAGGAGTAGAGAGTTAGTAGGTATGAATGAGGCTGGAAATGTGATTGGAGGTGAGAATATTGGGGGAGTGGCTAGGCGGGTATAAGTCTAGGGTCACTGGGGTGGGTGGGAATTGGGGGTAGGGTAGGGGAGCAGAGTGAGCCCGTAGGGCGAACGGAGCGGGAAGAGCCCAGAGAAGGAGAAAAAGTGGTGGAAAACCAATCAGTAGAGAGAGAGAGAGGGAGAGAGAGCAGAAGGTAAGTTTGCTGAGATGTGTAGCAGGTTGAGAGATTGTCAGAGAAGTACAGTTGTGGGTATGGATATGGAAGAATGACAGTAGGAGAAGATAGTAGGTTGTGAGAAGGGATTGAGATGGGTGTTTACTGAGTGGAAGACAAAACTGTGGAAAGGTAGTCCAGTGAGAGATAGTAGGGGAGAGGGCAGCAGAAGAGGCGCAATGGAACTAGGTAGGTGAGATGAGGAGGAGAGTGGCAGGAGAAGCAGGGACAGTAGGAAGGTAGAGGAGCGCCACCTAGTGGGCAGTTAGTTAGAAGCAACACAGTCTTAATATCCAGTAAGGGAGAGGCAGCTTATTGTGAGACAGTAAAAGTGTAGAAATAGATAGGGAGGGGAGGGTTGGTCAAAAGACACCAAAAGGGGTGGATAGGGGGAGTTTTGGCTGCAGGCTAACCTGGCAGGGAGGCACACTGCGACCTACTAGTAGGTATCTACTACCTGAAAGTTTTACAAGGTTAGGAATAACACATACTTCCAAGACAAGTTCCTTGCTGGGAGAAGAAGGGAGTTTAAATTGTTTTAAGAATGTCCTTGGTTGAGGTTTCTTTAGTGTGGACTTCCAGTAGGGAGCAATTCAGTAGGGTAGAGCAGGATGGGCTGGATCACAAGTTCCAAGACAAGTTCCTTGCTGGGAGAAGAAGGGAGTTTAAATTGTTTTAAGAATGTCCTTGGTTGAGGTTTCTTTAGTGTGGCCTTCCAGTAGGGAGCAATTCAGTAGGGTAGAGCAGGATGGGCTGGATCACAAGTTCCAAGACAAGTTCCTTGCTGGGAGAAGAAGGAGTTTAAATTGTTTTAAGAATGTCCTTGGTTGAGGTTTCTTTAGTGTGGCCTTCCAGTAGGGAGCAATTCAGTAGGGTAGAGCAGGATGGGCTGGATCACAAGTTCCAAGACAAGTTCCTTGCTGGGAGAAGAAGGAGTTTAAATTGTTTTATGAATGTCCTTGGTTGAGGTTTCTTTAGTGTGGCCTTCCAGTAGGGAGCAATTCAGTAGGGTAGAGCAGGATGGGCTGGATCACAAGTTCCAAGACAAGTTCCTTGCTGGGAGAAGAAGGGAGTTTAAATTGTTTTAAGAATGTCCTTGGTTGAGGTTTCTTTAGTGTGGCCTTCCAGTAGGGAGCAATTCAGTAGGGTAGAGCAGGATGAGCTGGATCACAAGTTCCAAGACAAGTTCCTTGCTGGGAGAAGGGAGTTTAAATTGTTTTAAGAATGTCCTTGGTTGAGGTTTCTTTAGTGTGGCCTTCCAGTAGGGAGCAATTCAGTAGGGTAGACCAGGATGGGCTGGATCACAAGTTCCAAGACAAGTTCCTTGCTGGGAGAAGAAGAGAGTTTAAATTGTTTTAAGAATGTCCTTGGTTGAGGTTTCTTTAGTGTGGCCTTCCAGTAGGGAGCAATTCAGTAGGGTAGAGCAGGATGGGCTGGATCACAAGTTCCAAGACAAGTTCCTTGCTGGGAGAAGAAGGGAATTTAAATTGTTTTAAGAATGTCCTTGGTTGAGGTTTCTTTAGTGTGGCCTTCCAGTAGGGAGCAATTCAGTAGGGTAGAGCAGGATGGGCTGGATCACAAGCGTAGGATACAGCGAGACGCTAAGAGCCAGGGAATGCACAGCAGCCAGCAAGGGGATTCGTAGAATAAAGATAAAGAAAATTATGGAAACATTCTGGTGAACTCCTTGGAGAGAGAACTACAGCAGGACAGGTTCTAGTCAAGAAACCATTCTAGAAAAATCAGGTATATATTACTACAGTAAAGCCTTCACCTCCTACTTGCTAGACATTAACTAGTAAGCTGGAAGGTCTGAGTAAATGAAAGTATGATTAAATGGGCAGAAGGATGTCTGAAGGGGAGAAGATGGACGATAGCTTTGTGGGGAGAGTTGCTAGATGGCAGAGTGCAGTGACAACTGGTAACTACTGGGATCTGGGTTCTTCTATGTATTTTGTTTCAGACACTGCACTGGGCATGAAATACTGCATTTACTACTACATTGAGTATACCAAAAGAGGGGTAAACAGATGACAGTTTAGCAAGGATCTAAATGCTTACGACCTTGGTTGATGACTTCCAGTTAAGGTTTACTGGGAAAAAGAGAAAAAATACATCTAGGCAGTGACATCTTGAGAATTGTTCATAGGTTTGTGAAAAAGAAACTAGACTTAAAATCAAGATGAC